>NC_085019.1:0-300000 GCF_963692335.1 Osmerus eperlanus
CATCAGAGTCCCCTCTACGGGCGTGTTTTGGATTGGATTTTAAGATTTTTGACCATATTTGTCTTCCCTTTTTGTCTGGCCCATAACTCTGCCTAGAAAGGCCCTACATGCCCCAAACTTGGTCTGGTCTGCTCATCAGAGTCCCCTCTACGGGCGTGTTTTGGATTGGATTTTAAGATTTTTGACCATATTTGTCTTCCCTTTTTGTCTGGCCCATAACTCTGCCTAGAAAGGCCCTACATGCCCCAAACTTGGTCTGGTCTGCTCATCAGAGTCCCCTCTACGGGCGTGTTTTGGATTGGATTTTAAGATTTTTGACCATATTTGTCTTCCCTTTTTGTCTGGCCCATAACTCTGCCTAGAAAGGCCCTACATGCCCCAAACTTGGTCTGGTCTGCTCATCAGAGTCCCCTCTACGGGCATGTTTTGGATTGGATTTTTTTTTTTAAATGACTATATTTGTCTTCCCTTTTTGTCCGGCCCATAACTCTGCCTAGAAAGGCCCTACATGCCCCAAACTTGGTCTGGTCTGCTCATCAGAGTCCCCTCTACGGGCGTGTTTTGGATTGGATTTTAAGATTTTTGACCATATTTGTCTTCCCTTTTTGTCTGGCCCATAACTCTGCCTAGAAAGGCCCTACATGCCCCAAACTTGGTCTGGTCTGCTCATCAGAGTCCCCTCTACGGGCGTGTTTTGGATTGGATTTTAAGATTTTTGACCATATTTGTCTTCCCTTTTTGTCCGGCCCATAACTCTGCCTAGAAAGGCCCTACATGCCCCAAACTTGGTCTGGTCTGCTCATCAGAGTCCCCTCTACGGGCATGTTTTGGATTGGATTTTAAGATTTTTTACCATATTTGTCTTCCCTTTTTGTCCGGCCCATAACTCTGCCTAGAAAGGCCCTACATGCCCCAAACTTGGTCTGGTCTGCTCATCAGAGTCCCCTCTGCGGGTGTGTTTTGGATTGGATTTTTTTTTTAAATGACTATATTTGTCTTCCCTTTTTGTCCGGCCCATAACTCTGCCTAGAAAGGCCCTACATGCCCCAAACTTGGTCTGGTCTGCTCATCAGAGTCCCCTCTACGGGCGTGTTTTGGATTGGATTTTAAGATTTTTGACCATATTTGTCTTCCCTTTTTGTCTGGCCCATAACTCTGCCTAGAAAGGCCCTACATGCCCCAAACTTGGTCTGGTCTGCTCATCAGAGTCCCCTCTACGGGCATGTTTTGGATTGGATTTTTTTTTTTAAATGACTATATTTGTCTTCCCTTTTTGTCCGGCCCATAACTCTGCCTAGAAAGGCCCTACATGCCCCAAACTTGGTCTGGTCTGCTCATCAGAGTCCCCTCTACGGGCGTGTTTTGGATTGGATTTTAAGATTTTTGACCATATTTGTCTTCCCTTTTTGTCTGGCCCATAACTCTGCCTAGAAAGGCCCTACATGCCCCAAACTTGGTCTGGTCTGCTCATCAGAGTCCCCTCTACGGGCATGTTTTGGATTGGATTTTTTTTTTTAAATGACTATATTTGTCTTCCCTTTTTGTCCGGCCCATAACTCTGCCTAGAAAGGCCCTACATGCCCCAAACTTGGTCTGGTCTGCTCATCAGAGTCCCCTCTACGGGCGTGTTTTGGATTGGATTTTAAGATTTTTGACCATATTTGTCTTCCCTTTTTGTCTGGCCCATAACTCTGCCTAGAAAGGCCCTACATGCCCCAAACTTGGTCTGGTCTGCTCATCAGAGTCCCCTCTACGGGCGTGTTTTGGATTGGATTTTAAGATTTTTGACCATATTTGTCTTCCCTTTTTGTCCGGCCCATAACTCTGCCTAGAAAGGCCCTACATGCCCCAAACTTGGTCTGGTCTGCTCATCAGAGTCCCCTCTACGGGCATGTTTTGGATTGGATTTTAAGATTTTTTACCATATTTGTCTTCCCTTTTTGTCCGGCCCATAACTCTGCCTAGAAAGGCCCTACATGCCCCAAACTTGGTCTGGTCTGCTCATCAGAGTCCCCTCTGCGGGTGTGTTTTGGATTGGATTTTTTTTTTTAAATGACTATATTTGTCTTCCCTTTTTGTCCGGCCCATAACTCTGCCTAGAAAGGCCCTACATGCCCCAAACTTGGTCTGGTCTGCTCATCAGAGTCCCCTCTACGGGCGTGTTTTGGATTGGATTTTAAGATTTTTTACCATATTTGTCTTCCCTTTTTGTCTGGCCCATAACTCTGCCTAGAAAGGCCCTACATGCCCCAAACTTGGTCTGGTCTGCTCATCAGAGTCCCCTCTACGGGTGTGTTTTGGATTGGATTTTAAGATTTTTGACCATATTTGTCTTCCCTTTTTGTCTGGCCCTTAACTCTGCCTAGAAAGGCCCTACATGCCCCAAACTTGGTCTGGTCTGCTCATCAGAGTCCCATTTACGGGCATGTTTTGGATTGGATTTTAAGATTTTTTACCATATTTGTCTTCCCTTTTTGTCTGGCCCATAACTCTGCCTAGAAAGGCCCTACATGCCCCAAACTTGGTCTGGTCTGCTCATCAGAGTCCCCTCTACGGGCGTGTTTTGGATTGTATTTTAAGATTTTTGACCATATTTGTCTTCCCTTTTTGTCTGGCCCATAACTCTGCCTAGAAAGGCCCTACATGCCCCAAACTTGGTCTGGTCTGCTCATCAGAGTCCCCTCTACGGGCATGTTTTGGATTGGATTTTTTTTTTTAAATGACTATATTTGTCTTCCCTTTTTGTCCGGCCCATAACTCTGCCTAGAAAGGCCCTACATGCCCCAAACTTGGTCTGGTCTGCTCATCAGAGTCCCCTCTACGGGCGTGTTTTGGATTGGATTTTAAGATTTTTGACCATATTTGTCTTCCCTTTTTGTCTGGCCCATAACTCTGCCTAGAAAGGCCCTACATGCCCCAAACTTGGTCTGGTCTGCTCATCAGAGTCCCCTCTACGGGCGTGTTTTGGATTGGATTTTAAGATTTTTGACCATATTTGTCTTCCCTTTTTGTCCGGCCCATAACTCTGCCTAGAAAGGCCCTACATGCCCCAAACTTGGTCTGGTCTGCTCATCAGAGTCCCCTCTACGGGCATGTTTTGGATTGGATTTTAAGATTTTTTACCATATTTGTCTTCCCTTTTTGTCCGGCCCATAACTCTGCCTAGAAAGGCCCTACATGCCCCAAACTTGGTCTGGTCTGCTCATCAGAGTCCCCTCTGCGGGTGTGTTTTGGATTGGATTTTTTTTTTTAAATGACTATATTTGTCTTCCCTTTTTGTCCGGCCCATAACTCTGCCTAGAAAGGCCCTACATGCCCCAAACTTGGTCTGGTCTGCTCATCAGAGTCCCCTCTACGGGCGTGTTTTGGATTGGATTTTAAGATTTTTTACCATATTTGTCTTCCCTTTTTGTCTGGCCCATAACTCTGCCTAGAAAGGCCCTACATGCCCCAAACTTGGTCTGGTCTGCTCATCAGAGTCCCCTCTACGGGTGTGTTTTGGATTGGATTTTAAGATTTTTGACCATATTTGTCTTCCCTTTTTGTCTGGCCCTTAACTCTGCCTAGAAAGGCCCTACATGCCCCAAACTTGGTCTGGTCTGCTCATCAGAGTCCCATTTACGGGCATGTTTTGGATTGGATTTTAAGATTTTTTACCATATTTGTCTTCCCTTTTTGTCTGGCCCATAACTCTGCCTAGAAAGGCCCTACATGCCCCAAACTTGGTCTGGTCTGCTCATCAGAGTCCCCTCTACGGGCGTGTTTTGGATTGTATTTTAAGATTTTTGACCATATTTGTCTTCCCTTTTTGTCTGGCCCATAACTCTGCCTAGAAAGGCCCTACATGCCCCAAACTTGGTCTGGTCTGCTCATCAGAGTCCCCTCTACGGGCATGTTTTGGATTGGATTTTTTTTTTTAAATGACTATATTTGTCTTCCCTTTTTGTCCGGCCCATAACTCTGCCTAGAAAGGCCCTACATGCCCCAAACTTGGTCTGGTCTGCTCATCAGAGTCCCCTCTACGGGCGTGTTTTGGATTGGATTTTAAGATTTTTGACCATATTTGTCTTCCCTTTTTGTCTGGCCCATAACTCTGCCTAGAAAGGCCCTACATGCCCCAAACTTGGTCTGGTCTGCTCATCAGAGTCCCCTCTACGGGCGTGTTTTGGATTGGATTTTAAGATTTTTGACCATATTTGTCTTCCCTTTTTGTCCGGCCCATAACTCTGCCTAGAAAGGCCCTACATGCCCCAAACTTGGTCTGGTCTGCTCATCAGAGTCCCCTCTACGGGCATGTTTTGGATTGGATTTTAAGATTTTTTACCATATTTGTCTTCCCTTTTTGTCCGGCCCATAACTCTGCCTAGAAAGGCCCTACATGCCCCAAACTTGGTCTGGTCTGCTCATCAGAGTCCCCTCTGCGGGTGTGTTTTGGATTGGATTTTTTTTTTTAAATGACTATATTTGTCTTCCCTTTTTGTCCGGCCCATAACTCTGCCTAGAAAGGCCCTACATGCCCCAAACTTGGTCTGGTCTGCTCATCAGAGTCCCCTCTACGGGCGTGTTTTGGATTGGATTTTAAGATTTTTTACCATATTTGTCTTCCCTTTTTGTCTGGCCCATAACTCTGCCTAGAAAGGCCCTACATGCCCCAAACTTGGTCTGGTCTGCTCATCAGAGTCCCCTCTACGGGTGTGTTTTGGATTGGATTTTAAGATTTTTGACCATATTTGTCTTCCCTTTTTGTCTGGCCCTTAACTCTGCCTAGAAAGGCCCTACATGCCCCAAACTTGGTCTGGTCTGCTCATCAGAGTCCCATTTACGGGCATGTTTTGGATTGGATTTTAAGATTTTTTACCATATTTGTCTTCCCTTTTTGTCTGGCCCATAACTCTGCCTAGAAAGGCCCTACATGCCCCAAACTTGGTCTGGTCTGCTCATCAGAGTCCCCTCTACGGGCGTGTTTTGGATTGTATTTTAAGATTTTTGACCATATTTGTCTTCCCTTTTTGTCTGGCCCATAACTCTGCCTAGAAAGGCCCTACATGCCCCAAACTTGGTCTGGTCTGCTCATCAGAGTCCCCTCTACGGGCGTGTTTTGGATTGGATTTTAAGATTTTTGACCATATTTGTCTTCCCTTTTTGTCTGGCCCATAACTCTGCCTAGAAAGGCCCTACATGCCCCAAACTTGGTCTGGTCTGCTCATCAGAGTCCCCTCTACGGGCGTGTTTTGGATTGGATTTTAAGATTTTTGACCATATTTGTCTTCCCTTTTTGTCCGGCCCATAACTCTGCCTAGAAAGGCCCTACATGCCCCAAACTTGGTCTGGTCTGCTCATCAGAGTCCCCTCTACGGGCATGTTTTGGATTGGATTTTAAGATTTTTGACCATATTTGTCTTCCCTTTTTGTCTGGCCCATAACTCTGCCTAGAAAGGCCCTACATGCCCCAAACTTGGTCTGGTCTGCTCATCAGAGTTCCCTCTACGGGCGTGATTTGGATTGGATTTTAAGATTTTTTACCATATTTGTCTTCCCTTTTTGTCCGGCCCATAACTCTGCCTAGAAAGGCCCTACATGCCCCAAACTTGGTCTGGTCTGCTCATCAGAGTCCCCTCTACGGGCGTGTTTTGGATTGGATTTTAAGATTTTTGACCATATTTGTCTTCCCTTTTTGTCTGGCCCATAACTCTGCCTAGAAAGGCCCTACATGCCCCAAACTTGGTCTGGTCTGCTCATCAGAGTCCCCTCTACGGGCGTGTTTTGGATTGGATTTTAAGATTTTTGACCATATTTGTCTTCCCTTTTTGTCTGGCCCATAACTCTGCCTAGAAAGGCCCTACATGCCCCAAACTTGGTCTGGTCTGCTCATCAGAGTCCCCTCTACGGGCATGTTTTGGATTGGATTTTTTTTTTTAAATGACTATATTTGTCTTCCCTTTTTGTCCGGCCCATAACTCTGCCTAGAAAGGCCCTACATGCCCCAAACTTGGTCTGGTCTGCTCATCAGAGTCCCCTCTACGGGCGTGTTTTGGATTGGATTTTAAGATTTTTGACCATATTTGTCTTCCCTTTTTGTCTGGCCCATAACTCTGCCTAGAAAGGCCCTACATGCCCCAAACTTGGTCTGGTCTGCTCATCAGAGTCCCCTCTACGGGCATGTTTTGGATTGGATTTTTTTTTTTTAAATGACTATATTTGTCTTCCCTTTTTGTCCGGCCCATAACTCTGCCTAGAAAGGCCCTACATGCCCCAAACTTGGTCTGGTCTGCTCATCAGAGTCCCCTCTACGGGCGTGTTTTGGATTGGATTTTAAGATTTTTGACCATATTTGTCTTCCCTTTTTGTCTGGCCCATAACTCTGCCTAGAAAGGCCCTACATGCCCCAAACTTGGTCTGGTCTGCTCATCAGAGTCCCCTCTACGGGCGTGTTTTGGATTGGATTTTAAGATTTTTGACCATATTTGTCTTCCCTTTTTGTCCGGCCCATAACTCTGCCTAGAAAGGCCCTACATGCCCCAAACTTGGTCTGGTCTGCTCATCAGAGTCCCCTCTACGGGCATGTTTTGGATTGGATTTTAAGATTTTTTACCATATTTGTCTTCCCTTTTTGTCCGGCCCATAACTCTGCCTAGAAAGGCCCTACATGCCCCAAACTTGGTCTGGTCTGCTCATCAGAGTCCCCTCTACGGGCGTGTTTTGGATTGGATTTTTTTTTTTAAATGACTATATTTGTCTTCCCTTTTTGTCCGGCCCATAACTCTGCCTAGAAAGGCCCTACATGCCCCAAACTTGGTCTGGTCTGCTCATCAGAGTCCCCTCTACGGGCGTGTTTTGGATTGGATTTTAAGATTTTTTACCATATTTGTCTTCCCTTTTTGTCTGGCCCATAACTCTGCCTAGAAAGGCCCTACATGCCCCAAACTTGGTCTGGTCTGCTCATCAGAGTCCCCTCTACGGGTGTGTTTTGGATTGGATTTTAAGATTTTTGACCATATTTGTCTTCCCTTTTTGTCTGGCCCTTAACTCTGCCTAGAAAGGCCCTACATGCCCCAAACTTGGTCTGGTCTGCTCATCAGAGTCCCATTTACGGGCATGTTTTGGATTGGATTTTAAGATTTTTTACCATATTTGTCTTCCCTTTTTGTCTGGCCCATAACTCTGCCTAGAAAGGCCCTACATGCCCCAAACTTGGTCTGGTCTGCTCATCAGAGTCCCCTCTACGGGCATGTTTTGGATTGGATTTTTTTTTTTAAATGACTATATTTGTCTTCCCTTTTTGTCCGGCCCATAACTCTGCCTAGAAAGGCCCTACATGCCCCAAACTTGGTCTGGTCTGCTCATCAGAGTCCCCTCTACGGGCGTGTTTTGGATTGGATTTTAAGATTTTTGACCATATTTGTCTTCCCTTTTTGTCTGGCCCATAACTCTGCCTAGAAAGGCCCTACATGCCCCAAACTTGGTCTGGTCTGCTCATCAGAGTCCCCTCTACGGGCGTGTTTTGGATTGGATTTTAAGATTTTTGACCATATTTGTCTTCCCTTTTTGTCCGGCCCATAACTCTGCCTAGAAAGGCCCTACATGCCCCAAACTTGGTCTGGTCTGCTCATCAGAGTCCCCTCTACGGGCATGTTTTGGATTGGATTTTAAGATTTTTGACCATATTTGTCTTCCCTTTTTGTCTGGCCCATAACTCTGCCTAGAAAGGCCCTACATGCCCCAAACTTGGTCTGGTCTGCTCATCAGAGTTCCCTCTACGGGCGTGTTTTGGATTGGATTTTAAGATTTTTTACCATATTTGTCTTCCCTTTTTGTCCGGCCCATAACTCTGCCTAGAAAGGCCCTACATGCCCCAAACTTGGTCTGGTCTGCTCATCAGAGTCCCCTCTACGGGCGTGTTTTGGATTGGATTTTAAGATTTTTGACCATATTTGTCTTCCCTTTTTGTCTGGCCCATAACTCTGCCTAGAAAGGCCCTACATGCCCCAAACTTGGTCTGGTCTGCTCATCAGAGTCCCCTCTACGGGCATGTTTTGGATTGGATTTTTTTTTTTAAATGACTATATTTGTCTTCCCTTTTTGTCCGGCCCATAACTCTGCCTAGAAAGGCCCTACATGCCCCAAACTTGGTCTGGTCTGCTCATCAGAGTCCCCTCTACGGGCGTGTTTTGGATTGGATTTTAAGATTTTTGACCATATTTGTCTTCCCTTTTTGTCTGGCCCATAACTCTGCCTAGAAAGGCCCTACATGCCCCAAACTTGGTCTGGTCTGCTCATCAGAGTCCCCTCTACGGGCGTGTTTTGGATTGGATTTTAAGATTTTTGACCATATTTGTCTTCCCTTTTTGTCCGGCCCATAACTCTGCCTAGAAAGGCCCTACATGCCCCAAACTTGGTCTGGTCTGCTCATCAGAGTCCCCTCTACGGGCATGTTTTGGATTGGATTTTAAGATTTTTTACCATATTTGTCTTCCCTTTTTGTCCGGCCCATAACTCTGCCTAGAAAGGCCCTACATGCCCCAAACTTGGTCTGGTCTGCTCATCAGAGTCCCCTCTACGGGCGTGTTTTGGATTGGATTTTTTTTTTTAAATGACTATATTTGTCTTCCCTTTTTGTCCGGCCCATAACTCTGCCTAGAAAGGCCCTACATGCCCCAAACTTGGTCTGGTCTGCTCATCAGAGTCCCCTCTACGGGCGTGTTTTGGATTGGATTTTAAGATTTTTTACCATATTTGTCTTCCCTTTTTGTCTGGCCCATAACTCTGCCTAGAAAGGCCCTACATGCCCCAAACTTGGTCTGGTCTGCTCATCAGAGTCCCCTCTACGGGGACTTTTTTTCCCATTTTTTTTTTAAATGACTATATTTGTCTTCTCATCAGAGTTCCCTCTACGGGCGTGTTTTGGATTGGATTTTAAGATTTTTTACCATATTTGTCTTCCCTTTTTGTCCGGCCCATAACTCTGCCTAGAAAGGCCCTACATGCCCCAAACTTGGTCTGGTCTGCTCATCAGAGTCCCCTCTACGGGCGTGTTTTGGATTGGATTTTAAGATTTTTGACCATATTTGTCTTCCCTTTTTGTCTGGCCCATAACTCTGCCTAGAAAGGCCCTACATGCCCCAAACTTGGTCTGGTCTGCTCATCAGAGTCCCCTCTACGGGCGTGTTTTGGATTGGATTTTTAAGATTTTTGACCATATTTGTCTTCCCTTTTTGTCCGGCCCATAACTCTGCCTAGAAAGGCCCTACATGCCCCAAACTTGGTCTGGTCTGCTCATCAGAGTCCCCTCTACGGGCATGTTTTGGATTGGATTTTTTTTTTTAAATGACTATATTTGTCTTCCCTTTTTGTCCGGCCCATAACTCTGCCTAGAAAGGCCCTACATGCCCCAAACTTGGTCTGGTCTGCTCATCAGAGTCCCCTCTACGGGCGTGTTTTGGATTGTATTTTAAGATTTTTGACCATATTTGTCTTCCCTTTTTGTCTGGCCCATAACTCTGCCTAGAAAGGCCCTAAATGCCCCAAACTTGGTCTGGTCTGCTCATCAGAGTCCCCTCTACGGGCATGTTTTGGATTGGATTTTTTTTTTTAAATGACTATATTTGTCTTCCCTTTTTGTCCGGCCCATAACTCTGCCTAGAAAGGCCCTACATGCCCCAAACTTGGTCTGGTCTGCTCATCAGAGTCCCCTCTACGGGCATGTTTTGGATTGGATTTTAAGATTTTTGACCATATTTGTCTTCCCTTTTTGTCTGGCCCATAACTCTGCCTAGAAAGGCCCTACATGCCCCAAACTTGGTCTGGTCTGCTCATCAGAGTTCCCTCTACGGGCGTGTTTTGGATTGGATTTTAAGATTTTTGACAATATTTGTCTTCCCTTTTTGTCTGGCCCATAACTCTGCCTAGAAAGGCCCTACATGCCCCAAACTTGGTCTGGTCTGCTCATCAGAGTCCCCTCTACGGGCGTGTTTTGGATTGGATTTTAAGATTTTTGACCATATTTGTCTTCCCTTTTTGTCTGGCCCATAACTCTGCCTAGAAAGGCCCTACATGCCCCAAACTTGGTCTGGTCTGCTCATCAGAGTCCCCTCTACGGGCGTGTTTTGGATTGGATTTTAAGATTTTTGACCATATTTGTCTTCCCTTTTTGTCTGGCCCATAACTCTGCCTAGAAAGGCCCTACATGCCCCAAACTTGGTCTGGTCTGCTCATCAGAGTCCCCTCTACGGGCGTGTTTTGGATTGGATTTTAAGATTTTTGACCATATTTGTCTTCCCTTTTTGTCTGGCCCATAACTCTGCCTAGAAAGGCCCTACATGCCCCAAACTTGGTCTGGTCTGCTCATCAGAGTCCCCTCTACGGGCGTGTTTTGGATTGGATTTTAAGATTTTTGACCATATTTGTCTTCCCTTTTTGTCTGGCCCATAACTCTGCCTAGAAAGGCCCTACATGCCCCAAACTTGGTCTGGTCTGCTCATCAGAGTCCCCTCTACGGGCATGTTTTGGATTGGATTTTTTTTTTTAAATGACTATATTTGTCTTCCCTTTTTGTCCGGCCCATAACTCTGCCTAGAAAGGCCCTACATGCCCCAAACTTGGTCTGGTCTGCTCATCAGAGTCCCCTCTACGGGCATGTTTTGGATTGGATTTTTTTTTTTAAATGACTATATTTGTCTTCCCTTTTTGTCCGGCCCATAACTCTGCCTAGAAAGGCCCTACATGCCCCAAACTTGGTCTGGTCTGCTCATCAGAGTCCCCTCTACGGGCGTGTTTTGGATTGTATTTTAAGATTTTTGACCATATTTGTCTTCCCTTTTTGTCTGGCCCATAACTCTGCCTAGAAAGGCCCTAAATGCCCCAAACTTGGTCTGGTCTGCTCATCAGAGTCCCCTCTACGGGCATGTTTTGGATTGGATTTTTTTTTTTAAATGACTATATTTGTCTTCCCTTTTTGTCCGGCCCATAACTCTGCCTAGAAAGGCCCTACATGCCCCAAACTTGGTCTGGTCTGCTCATCAGAGTCCCCTCTACGGGCATGTTTTGGATTGGATTTTTTTTTTTAAATGACTATATTTGTCTTCCCTTTTTGTCCGGCCCATAACTCTGCCTAGAAAGGCCCTACATGCCCCAAACTTGGTCTGGTCTGCTCATCAGAGTCCCCTCTACGGGCATGTTTTGGATTGGATTTTTTTTTTAAATGACTATATTTGTCTTCCCTTTTTGTCCGGCCCATAACTCTGCCTAGAAAGGCCCTACATGCCCCAAACTTGGTCTGGTCTGCTCATCAGAGTCCCCTCTACGGGCATGTTTTGGATTGGATTTTAAGATTTTTGACCATATTTGTCTTCCCTTTTTGTCTGGCCCATAACTCTGCCTAGAAAGGCCCTACATGCCCCAAACTTGGTCTGGTCTGCTCATCAGAGTTCCCTCTACGGGCGTGTTTTGGATTGGATTTTAAGATTTTTGACAATATTTGTCTTCCCTTTTTGTCTGGCCCATAACTCTGCCTAGAAAGGCCCTACATGCCCCAAACTTGGTCTGGTCTGCTCATCAGAGTCCCCTCTACGGGCGTGTTTTGGATTGGATTTTAAGATTTTTGACCATATTTGTCTTCCCTTTTTGTCTGGCCCATAACTCTGCCTAGAAAGGCCCTACATGCCCCAAACTTGGTCTGGTCTGCTCATCAGAGTCCCCTCTACGGGCGTGTTTTGGATTGGATTTTAAGATTTTTGACCATATTTGTCTTCCCTTTTTGTCTGGCCCATAACTCTGCCTAGAAAGGCCCTACATGCCCCAAACTTGGTCTGGTCTGCTCATCAGAGTCCCCTCTACGGGCGTGTTTTGGATTGGATTTTAAGATTTTTGACCATATTTGTCTTCCCTTTTTGTCTGGCCCATAACTCTGCCTAGAAAGGCCCTACATGCCCCAAACTTGGTCTGGTCTGCTCATCAGAGTCCCCTCTACGGGCGTGTTTTGGATTGGATTTTAAGATTTTTGACCATATTTGTCTTCCCTTTTTGTCTGGCCCATAACTCTGCCTAGAAAGGCCCTACATGCCCCAAACTTGGTCTGGTCTGCTCATCAGAGTCCCCTCTACGGGCATGTTTTGGATTGGATTTTTTTTTTTAAATGACTATATTTGTCTTCCCTTTTTGTCCGGCCCATAACTCTGCCTAGAAAGGCCCTACATGCCCCAAACTTGGTCTGGTCTGCTCATCAGAGTCCCCTCTACGGGCATGTTTTGGATTGGATTTTTTTTTTTAAATGACTATATTTGTCTTCCCTTTTTGTCCGGCCCATAACTCTGCCTAGAAAGGCCCTACATGCCCCAAACTTGGTCTGGTCTGCTCATCAGAGTCCCCTCTACGGGCGTGTTTTGGATTGTATTTTAAGATTTTTGACCATATTTGTCTTCCCTTTTTGTCTGGCCCATAACTCTGCCTAGAAAGGCCCTAAATGCCCCAAACTTGGTCTGGTCTGCTCATCAGAGTCCCCTCTACGGGCATGTTTTGGATTGGATTTTTTTTTTTAAATGACTATATTTGTCTTCCCTTTTTGTCCGGCCCATAACTCTGCCTAGAAAGGCCCTACATGCCCCAAACTTGGTCTGGTCTGCTCATCAGAGTCCCCTCTACGGGCATGTTTTGGATTGGATTTTTTTTTTTAAATGACTATATTTGTCTTCCCTTTTTGTCCGGCCCATAACTCTGCCTAGAAAGGCCCTACATGCCCCAAACTTGGTCTGGTCTGCTCATCAGAGTCCCCTCTACGGGCATGTTTTGGATTGGATTTTAAGATTTTTGACCATATTTGTCTTCCCTTTTTGTCTGGCCCATAACTCTGCCTAGAAAGGCCCTACATGCCCCAAACTTGGTCTGGTCTGCTCATCAGAGTTCCCTCTACGGGCGTGTTTTGGATTGGATTTTAAGATTTTTGACAATATTTGTCTTCCCTTTTTGTCTGGCCCATAACTCTGCCTAGAAAGGCCCTACATGCCCCAAACTTGGTCTGGTCTGCTCATCAGAGTCCCCTCTACGGGCGTGTTTTGGATTGGATTTTAAGATTTTTGACCATATTTGTCTTCCCTTTTTGTCTGGCCCATAACTCTGCCTAGAAAGGCCCTACATGCCCCAAACTTGGTCTGGTCTGCTCATCAGAGTCCCCTCTACGGGCGTGTTTTGGATTGGATTTTAAGATTTTTGACCATATTTGTCTTCCCTTTTTGTCTGGCCCATAACTCTGCCTAGAAAGGCCCTACATGCCCCAAACTTGGTCTGGTCTGCTCATCAGAGTCCCCTCTACGGGCGTGTTTTGGATTGGATTTTAAGATTTTTGACCATATTTGTCTTCCCTTTTTGTCTGGCCCATAACTCTGCCTAGAAAGGCCCTACATGCCCCAAACTTGGTCTGGTCTGCTCATCAGAGTCCCCTCTACGGGCGTGTTTTGGATTGGATTTTAAGATTTTTGACCATATTTGTCTTCCCTTTTTGTCTGGCCCATAACTCTGCCTAGAAAGGCCCTACATGCCCCAAACTTGGTCTGGTCTGCTCATCAGAGTCCCCTCTACGGGCATGTTTTGGATTGGATTTTTTTTTTTAAATGACTATATTTGTCTTCCCTTTTTGTCCGGCCCATAACTCTGCCTAGAAAGGCCCTACATGCCCCAAACTTGGTCTGGTCTGCTCATCAGAGTCCCCTCTACGGGCATGTTTTGGATTGGATTTTTTTTTTTAAATGACTATATTTGTCTTCCCTTTTTGTCCGGCCCATAACTCTGCCTAGAAAGGCCCTACATGCCCCAAACTTGGTCTGGTCTGCTCATCAGAGTCCCCTCTACGGGCGTGTTTTGGATTGTATTTTAAGATTTTTGACCATATTTGTCTTCCCTTTTTGTCTGGCCCATAACTCTGCCTAGAAAGGCCCTAAATGCCCCAAACTTGGTCTGGTCTGCTCATCAGAGTCCCCTCTACGGGCATGTTTTGGATTGGATTTTTTTTTTTTAATGACTATATTTGTCTTCCCTTTTTGTCCGGCCCATAACTCTGCCTAGAAAGGCCCTACATGCCCCAAACTTGGTCTGGTCTGCTCATCAGAGTCCCCTCTACGGGCATGTTTTGGATTGGATTTTTTTTTTTAAATGACTATATTTGTCTTCCCTTTTTGTCCGGCCCATAACTCTGCCTAGAAAGGCCCTACATGCCCCAAACTTGGTCTGGTCTGCTCATCAGAGTCCCCTCTACGGGCATGTTTTGGATTGGATTTTAAGATTTTTGACCATATTTGTCTTCCCTTTTTGTCTGGCCCATAACTCTGCCTAGAAAGGCCCTACATGCCCCAAACTTGGTCTGGTCTGCTCATCAGAGTTCCCTCTACGGGCGTGTTTTGGATTGGATTTTAAGATTTTTGACAATATTTGTCTTCCCTTTTTGTCTGGCCCATAACTCTGCCTAGAAAGGCCCTACATGCCCCAAACTTGGTCTGGTCTGCTCATCAGAGTCCCCTCTACGGGCGTGTTTTGGATTGGATTTTAAGATTTTTGACCATATTTGTCTTCCCTTTTTGTCTGGCCCATAACTCTGCCTAGAAAGGCCCTACATGCCCCAAACTTGGTCTGGTCTGCTCATCAGAGTCCCCTCTACGGGCGTGTTTTGGATTGGATTTTAAGATTTTTGACCATATTTGTCTTCCCTTTTTGTCTGGCCCATAACTCTGCCTAGAAAGGCCCTACATGCCCCAAACTTGGTCTGGTCTGCTCATCAGAGTCCCCTCTACGGGCGTGTTTTGGATTGGATTTTAAGATTTTTGACCATATTTGTCTTCCCTTTTTGTCTGGCCCATAACTCTGCCTAGAAAGGCCCTACATGCCCCAAACTTGGTCTGGTCTGCTCATCAGAGTCCCCTCTACGGGCGTGTTTTGGATTGGATTTTAAGATTTTTGACCATATTTGTCTTCCCTTTTTGTCTGGCCCATAACTCTGCCTAGAAAGGCCCTACATGCCCCAAACTTGGTCTGGTCTGCTCATCAGAGTCCCCTCTACGGGCATGTTTTGGATTGGATTTTTTTTTTAAATGACTATATTTGTCTTCCCTTTTTGTCCGGCCCATAACTCTGCCTAGAAAGGCCCTACATGCCCCAAACTTGGTCTGGTCTGCTCATCAGAGTCCCCTCTACGGGCGTGTTTTGGATTGGATTTTAAGATTTTTGACCATATTTGTCTTCCCTTTTTGTCTGGCCCATAACTCTGCCTAGAAAGGCCCTACATGCCCCAAACTTGGTCTGGTCTGCTCATCAGAGTCCCCTCTACGGGCGTGTTTTGGATTGGATTTTAAGATTTTTGACCATATTTGTCTTCCCTTTTTGTCTGGCCCATAACTCTGCCTAGAAAGGCCCTACATGCCCCAAACTTGGTCTGGTCTGCTCATCAGAGTCCCCTCTACGGGCGTGTTTTGGATTGGATTTTAAGATTTTTGACCATATTTGTCTTCCCTTTTTGTCTGGCCCATAACTCTGCCTAGAAAGGCCCTACATGCCCCAAACTTGGTCTGGTCTGCTCATCAGAGTCCCCTCTACGGGCGTGTTTTGGATTGGATTTTAAGATTTTTGACCATATTTGTCTTCCCTTTTTGTCTGGCCCATAACTCTGCCTAGAAAGGCCCTACATGCCCCAAACTTGGTCTGGTCTGCTCATCAGAGTCCCCTCTACGGGCATGTTTTGGATTGGATTTTTTTTTTTAAATGACTATATTTGTCTTCCCTTTTTGTCCGGCCCATAACTCTGCCTAGAAAGGCCCTACATGCCCCAAACTTGGTCTGGTCTGCTCATCAGAGTCCCCTCTACGGGCGTGTTTTGGATTGGATTTTAAGATTTTTGACCATATTTGTCTTCCCTTTTTGTCTGGCCAATAACTCTGCCTAGAAAGGCCCTACATGCCCCAAACTTGGTCTGGTCTGCTCATCAGAGTCCCCTCTACGGGCATGTTTTGGATTGGATTTTTTTTTTTTAATGACTATATTTGTCTTCCCTTTTTGTCCGGCCCATAACTCTGCCTAGAAAGGCCCTACATGCCCCAAACTTGGTCTGGTCTGCTCATCAGAGTCCCCTCTACGGGCGTGTTTTGGATTGGATTTTAAGATTTTTGACCATATTTGTCTTCCCTTTTTGTCTGGCCCATAACTCTGCCTAGAAAGGCCCTACATGCCCCAAACTTGGTCTGGTCTGCTCATCAGAGTCCCCTCTACGGGCGTGTTTTGGATTGGATTTTAAGATTTTTGACCATATTTGTCTTCCCTTTTTGTCCGGCCCATAACTCTGCCTAGAAAGGCCCTACATGCCCCAAACTTGGTCTGGTCTGCTCATCAGAGTCCCCTCTACGGGCGTGTTTTGGATTGGATTTTAAAAAAAATTGACCATATTTGTCTTCCCTTTTTGTCCGGCCCATAACTCTGCCTACAAAGGCCCTACATGCCCCAAACTTGGTCTGGTCTGCTCATCAGAGTCCCCTCTACGGGCGTGTTTTGGATTGGATTTTGAGATTTTTTACCATATTTGTCTTCCCTTTTTGTCCGGCCCATAACTCTGCCTAGAAAAGGCCCTACATGCCCCAAACTTGGTCTGGTCTGCTCATCAGAGTCCCCTCTACGGGCGTGTTTTGTATTGAATAAAAAAGAAAAATTGACCATATTTGTCTTCCCTTTTTGTCCAGCCCATAACTCTGCCTAGAAAGGCCCTACATTCCCCAAACTTGGTCTGGTCTGCTCATCAGAGTCCCCTCTACGGGCGTGTTTTGGATTGGATTTTAAAAAAAATTGACCATATTTGTCTTCCCTTTTTGTCCGGCCCATAACTCTGCCTACAAAGGCCCTACATGCCCCAAACTTGGTCTGGTCTGCTCATCAGAGTCCCCTCTACGGGCGTGTTTTGGATTGGATTTTGAGATTTTTTACCATATTTGTCTTCCCTTTTTGTCCGGCCCATAACTCTGCCTAGAAAAGGCCCTACATGCCCCAAACTTGGTCTGGTCTGCTCATCAGAGTCCCCTCTACGGGCGTGTTTTGTATTGAATAAAAAAGAAAAATTGACCATATTTGTCTTCCCTTTTTGTCCAGCCCATAACTCTGCCTAGAAAGGCCCTACATTCCCCAAACTTGGTCTGGTCTGCTCATCAGAGTCCCCTCTACGGGCGTGTTTTGGATTGGATTTTAAAAAAAATTGACCATATTTGTCTTCCCTTTTTGTCCGGCCCATAACTCTGCCTAGAAAGGCCCTACATGCCCCAAACTTGGTCTGGTCTGCTCATCAGAGTCCCCTCTACGGGCCTGTTTTGGATTGGATTTAAAAAAAAAAAGACCATATTTGACTTCCCTTTTTGTCCGGCCCATAACTCTGCCTAGAAAGGCCCTACATGCCCCAAACTTGGTCTGGTCTGCTCATCAGAGTCCCCTCTACGGGCGTGTTTTGGATTGGATTTTAAAAAAAATTGACCATATTTGTCTTCCCTTTTTGTCCGGCCCATAACTCTGCCTACAAAGGCCCTACATGCCCCAAACTTGGTCTGGTCTGCTCATCAGAGTCCCCTCTACGGGCGTGTTTTGGATTGGATTTTGAGATTTTTTACCATATTTGTCTTCCCTTTTTGTCCGGCCCATAACTCTGCCTAGAAAAGGCCCTACATGCCCCAAACTTGGTCTGGTCTGCTCATCAGAGTCCCCTCTACGGGCGTGTTTTGTATTGAATAAAAAAGAAAAATTGACCATATTTGTCTTCCCTTTTTGTCCAGCCCATAACTCTGCCTAGAAAGGCCCTACATTCCCCAAACTTGGTCTGGTCTGCTCATCAGAGTCCCCTCTACGGGCGTGTTTTGGATTGGATTTTTAAAAAAATTGACCATATTTGTCTTCCCTTTTTGTCCGGCCCATAACTCTGCCTAGAAAGGCCCTACATGCCCCAAACTTGGTCTGGTCTGCTCATCAGAGTCCCCTCTACGGGCCTGTTTTGGATTGGATTTAAAAAAAAAAAGACCATATTTGACTTCCCTTTTTGTCCGGCCCATAACTCTGCCTAGAAAGGCCCTACATGCCCCAAACTTGGTCTGGTCTGCTCATCAGAGTCCCCTCTACGGGCGTGTTTTGGATTGGATTTTTTTTTTTAAATGACCATATTTGTCTTCCCTTTTTGTCCGGCCCATAACTCTGCCTAGAAAGGCCCTACATGCCCCAAACTTGGTCTGGTCTGCTCATCAGAGTCCCCTCTACGGGCGTGTTTTGGATTGGATTTTTTTTAAAATTGACCATATTTGACTTCCCTTTTTGTCCGGCCCATAACTCTGCCTAGAAAGGCCCTACATGCCCCAAACTTGGTCTGGTCTGCTCATCAGAGTCCCCTCTACGGGCGTGTTTTGGATTGGATTTTGAGATTTTTTACCATATTTGTCTTCCCTTTTTGTCCGGCCCATTACTCTGCCTAGAAAAGGCCCTACATGCCCCAAACTTGGTCTGGTATGCTCATCAGAGTCCCCTCTACGGGCGTGTTTTGTATTGAATAAAAAAGAAAAATTGACCATATTTGACTTCCCTTTTTGTCCGGCCCATAACTCTGCCTAGAAAGGCCCTACATGCCCCAAACTTGGTCTGGTCTGCTCATCAGAGTCCCCTCTACGGGCGTGTTTTGGATTGGATTTAAAAAAAAATTGACCATATTTGTCTTCCCTTTTTGTCCGGCCCATAACTCTGCCTACAAAGGCCCTACATGCCCCAAACTTGGTCTGGTCTGCTCATCAGAGTCCCCTCTACGGGCGTGTTTTGGATTGGATTTTGAGATTTTTTACCATATTTGTCTTCCCTTTTTGTCCGGCCCATAACTCTGCCTAGAAAAGGCCCTACATGCCCCAAACTTGGTCTGGTCTGCTCATCAGAGTCCCCTCTACGGGCGTGTTTTGTATTGAAAAAAAAAGAAAAATTGACCATATTTGTCTTCCCTTTTTGTCCAGCCCATAACTCTGCCTAGAAAGGCCCTACATGCCCCAAACTTGGTCTGGTCTGCTCATCAGAGTCCCCTCTACGGGCGTGTTTTGGATTGGATTTTAAAAAAAATTGACCATATTTGTCTTCCCTTTTTGTCCGGCCCATAACTCTGCCTAGAAAGGCCCTACATGCCCCAAACTTGGTCTGGTCTGCTCATCAGAGTCCCCTCTACGGGCGTGTTTTGGATTGGATTTAAAAAAAAATTGACCATATTTGTCTTCCCTTTTTGTCTGGCCCATAACTCTGCCTACAAAGGCCCTACATGCCCCAAACTTGGTCTGGTCTGCTCATCAGAGTCCCCTCTACGGGCGTGTTTTGGATTGGATTTTGAGATTTTTTACCATATTTGTCTTCCCTTTTTGTCCGGCCCATAACTCTGCCTAGAAAAGGCCCTACATGCCCCAAACTTGGTCTGGTCTGCTCATCAGAGTCCCCTCTACGGGCGTGTTTTGTATTGAAAAAAAAAGAAAAATTGACCATATTTGTCTTCCCTTTTTGTCCAGCCCATAACTCTGCCTAGAAAGGCCCTACATGCCCCAAACTTGGTCTGGTCTGCTCATCAGAGTCCCCTCTACGGGCGTGTTTTGGATTGGATTTTAAAAAAAATTGACCATATTTGTCTTCCCTTTTTGTCCGGCCCATAACTCTGCCTACAAAGGCCCTACATGCCCCAAACTTGGTCTGGTCTGCTCATCAGAGTCCCCTCTACGGGCGTGTTTTGGATTGGATTTTGAGATTTTTTACCATATTTGTCTTCCCTTTTTGTCCGGCCCATAACTCTGCCTAGAAAAGGCCCTACATGCCCCAAACTTGGTCTGGTCTGCTCATCAGAGTCCCCTCTACGGGCGTGTTTTGTATTGAATAAAAAAGAAAAATTGACCATATTTGTCTTCCCTTTTTGTCCAGCCCATAACTCTGCCTAGAAAGGCCCTACATTCCCCAAACTTGGTCTGGTCTGCTCATCAGAGTCCCCTCTACGGGCGTGTTTTGGATTGGATTTAAAAAAAAATTGACCATATTTGTCTTCCCTTTTTGTCCGGCCCATAACTCTGCCTAGAAAGGCCCTACATGCCCCAAACTTGGTCTGGTCTGCTCATCAGAGTCCCCTCTACGGGCGTGTTTTGGATTGGATTTTGAGATTTTTTACCATATTTGTCTTCCCTTTTTGTCCGGCCCATAACTCTGCCTAGAAAAGGCCCTACATGCCCCAAACTTGGTCTGGTCTGCTCATCAGAGTCCCCTCTACGGGCGTGTTTTGGATTGGATTTTTTTTTTTAAATGACCATATTTGTCTTCCCTTTTTGTCCGGCCCATAACTCTGCCTAGAAAGGCCCTACATGCCCCAAACTTGGTCTGGTCTGCTCATCAGAGTCCCCTCTACGGGCGTGTTTTGGATTGGATTTTTTAAAAAATTGACCATATTTGACTTCCCTTTTTGTCCGGCCCATAACTCTGCCTAGAAAGGCCCTACATGCCCCAAACTTGGTCTGGTCTGCTCATCAGAGTCCCCTCTACGGGCGTGTTTTGGATTGGATTTTGAGATTTTTTACCATATTTGTCTTCCCTTTTTGTCCGGCCCATTACTCTGCCTAGAAAAGGCCCTACATGCCCCAAACTTGGTCTGGTCTGCTCATCAGAGTCCCCTCTACGGGCGTGTTTTGGATTGGATTAAAAAAAAAATTGACCATATTTGTCTTCCCTTTTTGTCCGGCCCATAACTCTGCCTACAAAGGCCCTACATGCCCCAAACTTGGTCTGGTCTGCTCATCAGAGTCCCCTCTACGGGCGTGTTTTGGATTGGATTTTAAGATTTTTGACCATATTTGTCTTCCCTTTTTGTCCGGCCCATAACTCTGCCTACAAAGGCCCTACATGCCCCAAACTTGGTCTGGTCTGCTCATCAGAGTCCCCTCTACGGGCGTGTTTTGGATTGGATTTTTTTTTAAATTGACCATATTTGTCTTCCCTTTTTGTCCGGCCCATAACTCTGCCTACAAAGGCCCTACATGCCCCAAACTTGGTCTGGTCTGCTCATCAGAGTCCCCTCTACGGGCGTGTTTTGGATTGGATTTTGAGATTTTTTACCATATTTGTCTTCCCTTTTTGTCCGGCCCATAACTCTGCCTAGAAAAGGCCCTACATGCCCCAAACTTGGTCTGGTCTGCTCATCAGAGTCCCCTCTACGGGCGTGTTTTGTATTGAATAAAAAAGAAAAATTGACCATATTTGTCTTCCCTTTTTGTCCAGCCCATAACTCTGCCTAGAAAGGCCCTACATGCCCCAAACTTGGTCTGGTCTGCTCATCAGAGTCCCCTCTACGGGCGTGTTTTGGATTGGATTTAAAAAAAAATTGACCATATTTGTCTTCCCTTTTTGTCCGGCCCATAACTCTGCCTACAAAGGCCCTACATGCCCCAAACTTGGTCTGGTCTGCTCATCAGAGTCCCCTCTACGGGCGTGTTTTGGATTGGATTTAAAAAAAAATTGACCATATTTGTCTTCCCTTTTTGTCCGGCCCATAACTCTGCCTACAAAGGCCCTACATGCCCCAAACTTGGTCTGGTCTGCTCATCAGAGTCCCCTCTACGGGCGTGTTTTGGATTGGATTTTAATATTTTTGACCATATTTGTCTTCCCTTTTTGTCTGGCCCATAACTCTGCCTAGAAAGGCCCTACATGCCCCAAACTTGGTCTGGTCTGCTCATCAGAGTCCCCTCTACGGGCGTGTTTTGGATTGGATTTTAAGATTTTTGACCATATTTGTCTTCCCTTTTTGTCCGGCCCATAACTCTGCCTAGAAAGGCCCTACATGCCCCAAACTTGGTCTGGTCTGCTCAACAGAGTCCCCACTACGGGCGTGTTTTGGATTGGATATTTAATTACTTTTCAAAATACTTTTTGAGATGATCTTGTTGACATGGTCTCAGCTTTCTCTTAGAGCAGAAGACCTGTTGGCATGAAAAGTAGAAAAGTATTACAGTATTTTTGAAAAGTATTTTGAAAAGTATTTTGAAAAGTATTTTGAAAAGTATTTTGAAAAGTATTTTGAAAAGTATTTTGAAAAGTATTTTGAAAAGTTATTTGACCAAGCACTTGAGGGTTATGGTAAGAGAGAGAAACTTTAGGACTTTACCATGGTGAAGAAATTGGAGTATTGGACTGTACCATGTTGAAGAAAGGGTTTCGCTTGACTCCGCTTGACCTGAGAGAAACAAAAGGTAGGAATGGTAGCCACAAAGAGGGGTACTGGCATGATTTTAAATGAAGATCAAGCTGATCTGTTTGTCTGATAGACATAGCAACTGGTGACTGGCACCAAAGGTGTCAGGACCACTCCCCAGAAATGAATTGAGGCCCTGGGCTGCCCCCCCAAAACAATGCGGCGAGGCCCAGGGCCACCCCCCCAGAGAGATGGGGAGAGGCCCCTGTGAAGCTAAATGGGTCCCCTGACCTGTCAGTCCAGGGGACATGGCAGTGTAGGGCAGGACCAGGCACCTGAGGGTTACAGAAAGAGACTTTAGGACTTTACCATGGAGAAGAAAGGGGGGGTTTGGACTCCCGCTTTGGATTTTTTTAGACTTTTTCTTCCACCCCATAACTCTGCCTAGGAAGGTCCCCCAGGCCCTAACTTGGTGTGGTTTGCTCCTTAGATTCCCCTGTAAGTGCAGTTTTTGGATGGAATTGTTTTACACTTTTTCAGTGAGGGAGAGCTTGTCATCCATGTTAATCCATGGTAACCTGGTAACCATGGTACTTAAGTATAAAAAGTATACAATTATCATGGTACTTAAAGTATACTAGTAGTGTACAACCAACCTTTCTTTAGGGTTAGACATTGAGATAATCTCTGAAACTTTAAGTCATTCGCATATTTGGATGCATTTTTATTGGTTAGATTTACAATGCATTCACCCATTGCATAACAGTGCGTGCAATAGCATAGGTACTGTGCTTAAAACTATACCTCGTGCATGTTCTCTACCATAATACTAATTTAAAAAACAATAAAAAAAAACATTATCCAGTATATGCCAAAAAGAGGTCACAATGTAAAAAAAACATTAGGCACAATAGAGAAACCAATGATTAGAAAGGCATAGAAATAAGAAAAATACATATGTGGGGCATACATTTTTACACATTGAACTTTTTGATAACTCACAGTAAATGTAGTTAGACTGCATTAGATCAAAACAATATTGTATGGCTATTTATGGAGTGAAAAAGCGTTCCCTATATATTTTGAGCAGGCACCATCTTTATACAAATTTTACAGCACAGATTACAATAGCACATGCACACACTGCACATGCATGGTAGATTTTATACGAAAACACATCAGTCAGCAGCCACAACATGTGTTCAAACAAATATGTCTATGTTTTCTTACATTTCATAGTTCAAATGTGTAAAACATTTTTTGTTGCTTTTTGATAATTTGAATTTTTAGTGATTAGAATAGAATAGATTTTCTATGATTTATATTTTTTTCCCATGGGATTCACTTTTAACACAGTGATATTTCCACTGAAAAGATGTTGAGTTTCAGAATGAAAATCACAATCCTTCAGTCGAAGAGGAAGCTTAGCTGCCTTTTTTTCAAGAAAAACAAGAAAAACATGGCCACTGATGTTCATTGTTCAGGGCAGAAAATATAGTCCAAGGCTTGTCTCTCTGCTGCAGCCACATTTGGGTGCCAGAAGTCGACGCTGAAAATGACCCGTGGTCCATCCTCTGCCACCCCTTCATGAAAAGCAAGAACGTTAAATAATTTCATAAGTTGCAATTTGATCTACAGCGCTACCTAGTGAGCCTTGTAAATTTGGATAATGTTCTCTGTATTTCAGAAAAGATATTATTGGGATGGCATGCCCTCTTTCAGTGAAGTATTTAAAACGCCATTCAAAGACTGGGATGAAAATGTGAAATGAGTGAGCGGTGTAGCTCACTTACCATTGTGGGAAACAGTGTGAAGGAAAGAGTCATCTACCAGGAGGCAGTGCCCCTCTGACCAGCACTGAGGCTCACCGCCCACTACCAGCTCACACTGAGGTGGGGTCTGTAAACCTAAGAGGACATCAATAGATGTGGGAACAAGATGGCATGAGCTGTTCATCTTTTTTTTTTTTATTGGGTGGAGAAAAGATTTTGAGTAAGTAAGTAGATTCACTCAAAATATAAGTAAGTAGATTTTTCAAGAATTACAATTTAAACTTTAGTCATAACTACGGTGGCCCTGAAGTGCAAACCACAACCCCTAATATGAGTACATCCTTCAAATGAAAACACTTCCCCCAAATACGAGTCAAATCCCCCCAAATAGGATGACTTGCTCACCTCCCCCCAATACAAAGACACGCTCCCCCAAATGGGAAACAACATTACATTAACTCAAAAACACATTACATTAACTCAAAACGGAAAGGGTTGGTACTACACTTTGTCACTAAAAATTCAATAAAAACTAAGAACTTGCAGCCCAAGTACCCCCCCAAATCTTACTCTGTATCATAAATAAATAAGATATATTTAGGTACAGTATGGTTAATTATGCAGATTTTATCCTTTTATTGATTTTATGATTTTATAGACTTGATGTCAAGATTCTCACATCAGAATCTGATTGTCTGCTGAGGGCTGTGAAAACATGAATTGAGTAAGCAATAAACCCAAATATGATTATCTTCCTTTATGGATCAATGAACCAGACCCCCACCTAAATGACAGCGTAGACGGGTGTTGGTGGGGCCATATGATCCACTCAATGTAGCCCCAGGTCCTAAAAGCCAGAATCCAGCAGCCCCCAAAGAATTGCTGCTTATGAAGGTGCGAAGTGAGAGGAGAGTACGGTAGGTGGAGGGGCTGGAGCGGCAGTTGGCGGTCATACACACACCTGCATTGTAAAGGAGAAATGCTGCCTGGCCCTGAAAAAGAAAGCTCTGCAATAAATGGCTAGTTTTCAAAATGAATGAATAAAGAAAGAAAGAAAATTACTAAATAAATAATTAAATTTTTGGTAATGAAAACATAAAATTGCATATGGAAGTTGTAGTTAGTTTTTACCTTTGGTCCAAAACAAGTCCAACCAAGTTTTGGGTCAATTCCACGTTGGTAGATAGCCTGGAACTCTGCCAGGATAACAGGGTAGTTGGCCTCCAGTATTTCAATGTCATGGCGATGGGCATCACGTGGAAAGTAGGGGATGCTTGGGACATCTGGAAGGAAGAAAAGATGAGGCCTCTGGATAGCGGAGCGGTCTTTTGACCTGACCTGATAGAAAGAAATGTTTTATGTATTAAACAGGAAGAAATGTACTAACATTTATCAGCTGTGCAATCATTGATTGTTGAATGTTGTCTCCACGGATTAAATTAAGGTATACCATGATGGTTGACTCCCTTGAGTGAGTGAGCTGGCCCCTTTTTGAACCTTTCCAAATATTTTCAACATTCCACAGTGCAAGTTATTTTTCAGAAACAGTAGCTAGCCAGCTTTGTTAGTTGCCGGGCTAAGTTACCGAGCATTATACTCGTAGCAATGCTTCTACCATGCTAATGTTACTTGCCAAACTTCTAATGAATACATTCTGAGGCCATACTAAAGCAATTGTTGCTTAGTTTTTTGCCTACATGCTCAGGTTGCCACACTATATCGGCAACTGTCCTTACAGTCTGATACTTTTCCAAAAATATTATTTCAACATGACAACATATCTTAACTCATAACATCTCTATTAACTCATAACATCTCTATTAACTCATAACATCTCTCTTAACTCATAACATCTCTCTTAACTCATAATTCAAACATACATATAAGGTGCATATGAGGCAATATGTAGATGTATAAATAGACATAAAACATACCTGCTCACGGAGGCCCTTGTGGATGCGCCCCATCCCAGCCCAGCTATAGCGCTTAGCATACTCTTGCAGTGCTGCATACAACTTCCTACCACTTGAAGAGGTCTGAGCTGGAAACAAGACTTGGCTTAAAACTGGTGTGAGGTAACCCTGCTCTTGTTCTTCTTCATCTCCTGTCTCCAATGCAATGCATGGAGTGCCCTGTTCACTGGACAACACTTTGGACGCTGCAATGTTCTCTGGTCTTGCACTACCTGCACGGGATAAAATTGATCGCATTGAACTGGACTTGAGCTTTCCTGTGTGTGCTCGGCCTGAGGCTGGAAGATCAGAGCCAACCCGGTAACAGTACCATAGGAAGAGAAGGAGAAGAGTCCACAGGAGCCCATTCAGAGGTCGGACCCCTGATTCCGCATATGGAGTGAGGGGGAGCAAGTCCATTGACCAATGCATCCTGGGCAGGAAGTGCTCTGAAATGATGCAGTAACTAAAGGTGAGATGGACTGAAAAATAATGAATGAAAGAAGGGAAAGTGGTAATGATAATAATAATAATTCCACAGCCCCCACACAGTATACAATACATTTGTGTTTGAGTTATGAACAATTGAACAGTATGGAACAAACTAGTGGAAAAATAGAGCTTGAGACAAGGCAGAGCATCTGGACTTCAGTTAAATATATATACAGTAGAAGGGTATATATATCTACTGTAACATGTGGGTTTCCCCATATGATTTCCTTGTTGCTGTCATCTGGACATGGTAGTTTGCCTAAAGGCTGTTTTATTAATTATTGACAGACTGAACTATGGTCCAACTGTATGTTTCAATATTAGTTTTTGGTCAGAATTCAAATGAGTGCATAATAAATCTATATTATTACAATGTTTTAATTTAGATTTCAGAAATAAATTATTGTTGTCTCACAGACTAAAATAAGATTCGATTTAATTTCTCTGTTTGCATCTTACAAACAGTTTGATGTTACCTACCTAGGTCTGAACCATTGCAAGCCAATATATAAACAAGTTGTTAATCTTAGCACTTTAAAATGGCCATTACACTGAGATGAAACAGTAATAGGCTTATCAGTGAACATTTGTTAAAATTACAGTATTATATGTTTTAAATATGGTGCTAAACTTGTCTTATCATCATCAGTTTGACTTACCACGGCTTATTTATTTTCTGTATTTCACCCTGTTCCTGGTTGCACAGCTGCAATTCTCTATGCTACATAATGTTCCGCATTCTACGTTCCCGCAAATCACCGATGAGTCCAGACTCTATACGGAAAATACCGAAGTAGCAAATAACACGGTTATTATTGTGAACATTTCTGTATTAAATTTTAAATGTAATATTTTCCAACGAGCTTCAATACCACTTAATAGGTCACGAGCACCAAAGCACCAAGGAAACCAATTTCAGCCCTTAATGGTAGACAGAAGGGCTAATGGTTCAACTGCGTTGAGGTGGTGTGTGCTATAACTGAAACAACCACTATACGGCGCAGCTGATAAGCGTAACTCCATGCACAAATGCCCTCACATCCCATCGATAGCCAACGCGTCAAACCTAAAAGATAAAACCTGCAAGCTCTGTGCGTTCTACCACCTTGGTGGCCTTGCAAAGAATCAGAGAGGCAAACGAGAAGTATATCTGAGGAAGAAGACAGTGGGGTAGGATACCTTTTTACAATACTGGTTGGATATGTATTAATTTCAGTGGGACTGTGCATCGTAAAAACATATTGCACGCGTTTGCCGAGACAATTCTACACAATAGGGCCGGGATGAGAAGAACTGTCATAATTTTCGTTAGCAGCATCGGTAGCCTACTGGTATTTTTGATGGCAGCCTACTGTCATTTACGACCGAGAAAACGTTGGCTCTAAATATTTTTTGGAGTCAAAAGAGGCATTCTTTATATGCGTCTATATTAACGTGAAGATCCGTTGGCTAAACCGAATTCCACTATTCTCCATGAAACGTTATTTTTGTTCAGCAATAAATGTTACAACAGATTGTGTATAGCTTTCAAATTACGCTAGCCAAATGTTTTAGTCGATGACCATTGCCATGAAAATATGTTTACATTTCATGTCTGTCCGAGGAAAATGACAAGCATAATGTGTTGATTTGATAGATATTGTCAAGGTACGGAGGGGAACGCAGGACCCATGTGGGGCTGTAGACTATGTCGCTGTTGCGTCATACATTTAGACAAGCTGCATTTTTCATGTTTTTGACAGGTAACCCAAAAGGTATGTCCAAACTAGCTCCATGATTGCCGTAACTTGTAGGTCGGTGTAACATCACACAATCTATCTAGGTCTATTGTAGGCCTCGGAAGGCCTTGAAAAGTAATTTGAATGATTCAACAATGATTCTGTTTTGGTAGTCCCATGTTATTCTATGAACTGTAGTTAACTCTAAGCATTTCGAGTAATTTCCTGTCTAAGATGGTACGCTACAAGATCAAGGGATTGTCATGACATTATAAAAAATTGTTGAGTGAAATTGAGTTTTTCAGCAATGAAGTGAGCTTGGTTCTATTCTGCTTTCAGTCCACACTCAAATCAAACATAGACCTACAACTCATAACATTGTAAGTTATTGGCCTATAGGTCTATAACTTATGAAAAGCATTGGAACAAAGTTATTGTCTAGGCCTACTGTAGCGAGAACATTTTGCAACCTTACAACCTGAATTGGATTGATCAATTTTCTTCTACACAAATGCTTTATTTATTTTTACAATTCCGCACATATTCTAAACCAAATGCCAAAATATGAATGCGCTCAAGTATGTAGCCTAACTACACCCCTGCACCCTGCATTCTGACGCATCAACCAACACACAATATAATATGATTTGTCACTTCCACTCAATAACCTTTGAAAACTGTGGAATATTTAGTTGATTACATAACTATACAGTAATATGGTATAAATATGTACATTTACATTTACTCATTTACATTTAGCAGACGCTCTTATCCAGAGCGACTTACAGTAAGTACAGGGACATTCTCCCCGAGGCAAGTAGGGTGAAGTGCCTTGCCCAAGGACACAACGTCAATTGACACGGCCAGGAATTGAACCTGCAACCTTCTGATTACTAATCCAATTCCCTAACCGCTCAGCCACTTGACTCCCTGTTTAGCAGACGCTTTTATCCAAAGCGACTTAGAAGAAAGTGCTTTACAAAAAGTGCATAGGTCAACTATCATAACAACGAGATAACCCCAAAGGCAGGTAGACAAACATGAAGCACACATTGTGAAAAGCAAATAAGTGCCAATGGGTAGAACCAGAAGAGCATGTAGTTAAACAAATTACAATTAAACAACATGATCCTCGAAAGTGCTAGAGTGTACCTGCACTGTAAAAAACAAAACAATCTGGCATCTGGGATGCCAGATTAAACCCATTAAATTACAGTAAAAAAAATACAAAAAAATATGAACAGGAATTAACCGTAAAATAATTGTAATTTTCCTGTACCAAATTTACAAGATATATTACATTACAGGCTGTTCTTTACCGGTAAATATTACTTTTATTAATTAAACTTCAATGTAAAAATACAGCATTTTCAAAAAATAAAAATATTCAATAAAGCCAAGATATCACAATTTAACATGTTCATTCAAAACAAGTCGTGTGCACAACATACAGCATCCAGATGCTGTAATCAGTATCCAGATATTTACAACTGTAGCGTCAGCTAGCTGTACGAATTGGAGAGGAATATTGATCGCAGCACGTCTGTCTTATTAGACAGGTTAGATCGCCATCTAACTGGACAACATTCACACTCAGGGTGAATACTTAATTTATCCAAACTACAGACCATCACATTACACATATCAAAACAGAACGAACACAACAACAAAACTCCAAACAATGCTTATCTAACTAAGCTTAAAGCTTTAAAGGTCCCATGACATGAAAACTTCACTTTAGGAGGTTATTCAACATTAATATGAGTTCCCCTAGCCTGCCTTTGGTCCCCCAGTGGCTAGAAATTTCGATAGGTGTAAACCAAGCCCTGGGTATTGTTCTCCGCCTTTGAGAAAATGAGAGCTCAAACGCTCGGTTTTGAAAATCCCCTATTGTGACGTCACAATAGGGAAGGTTACCTCCCCTTTCTCTGCTTTGCCCGCACAGAGAATTTGGCCCACCAATGAAAAAACGAGCTACGACCGTACAAGCGCGACATTGGTTTTTCCTCGAGACATCATGACTTGCAAACGACCAAAGCATGGCAGTTAGCCCCGCCTCTTTCTTCCTCACAGCATTTAAAGCTACAGACACAGAAACAGGGCGTCCTGAGGAAAGCTCATTGTGGGACCGCTCGTAGTGCCTGTAATTCTGCACCAAGGCTGAATTTCGGGAAAGAGACTTCAGATACAGTATTAGGGGACCACTGAGGCCTATATAAAAGCATCCAAAAACAGCATGTTATGGGATCTTTAACTCTGTAGCTTTTCAGCTTGCCACGGGGTATTCTGGGTAACAGGAGCATTGCCGCTACACAACTATCTAATCAACTTTCCTTTGTCCTACTCTGGAGTCTTTACATTTATTAATTTAGCAGACACTTTTATCCAAAGCGACTTCCAAGAGAGAGCTTTACTAAAAGTGCATTGGTCAATGATCATAAACAACGAGATAGCCCCAAAAAGGCTTTTGCAGGCTTTTGTAGTCTTGGATATTGACTGGTGCATGCTGGGATTGCATGACAACTACACGAGCTCAGTTCACAATTCAAGGTTCCTATGTCTAAACCAAATAAGTTATTAAGAAGTTATTTGTCCGTGGGATGAAAGTAAATATCTGCAAAATAACTGTTCAAATAGCTAGTTTTGGTAAAGTGAAATTATGTGTTTTAACAGAACATTTTGGTGAAAATGTTATTCATATTTGTAAAAAAAACAGAAATTTTAGTGTATTTTTAAGTAACATATTTATTTTGCTGTAATTGTAATGTAAATATATACATTTAAAATTTTCCATTGTCTTTCTATCTGTATTTCCTGTCATTCAGAAATACAGAAAAAAAACACGTATAATTTACAGAAAAAGTACTGTGATTAATCTTTCTTTTTTTTTTTACAGTGTATTCATATTGTATTCATTCTTTAAGAACCCCCTTTGTAACAAGCTGAACCCCCTTTGCAACAAGGTATTCAAACAATGTTGTCGCCGTCAGTATTTCAGATGGAATCGCGATTCAAACAGTACCAACCACTACCACCGAAAAATATGGTAGATCCCAATAGAACAATCCAATCGGGACCAAGACGAACATTTTGACACTGACGTTGTGTATGTAGTCCAAATATTGAGGGATCCTTAGGGGTGGGAAAATAATAATAATAAGATATATGTGAGAGAACAATGGTTGTGCTCGCCAAAGGCTTCAGCATACCCAATAATAATATTCACAGCTAGTACAAGTAGTTAAATCAGTTACAACTAACCAACAAGTGCAACAAGTCCCTCAATAAGTGTCATTGTGTTCCTGGAGAAAATAAACTAACATCTGATCAACCAAATCTTTCTTAAGTATCGTTGTACTCCCGGAACAAGTGCGTCTTAAGCCTTTTCTTGAAGGTTCATGTAGATGAATAGTCGCTCTGGATAAGAGCGTCTGCTAAATGACTAAATGTAAATGAATAATGGAACATGTTATGTAATCCATTTAAAATTAATTCTGTGTAAATGTAAAATGTTTGAATAAATTCACTAGCCTAACCTTTTTCTTGCAATTGAAAAAGTCCCGTCAAGTTCTATTTGTAAATCTTTACTCTGGAGAGATCAAGGGATAACTCAATTGCTTGAGAGTTGAGAAATTATTAAGGGTACGGTACCAGTCATGTAATAAAGAGGATGTTATTAACAGTAAGATCTTACCACAACTGAAGCAGTCAACTATCCACTTATGCTGAAAGAATGTTGTTTTAGAGGTTTGAAATTGTGAGTATGATTTTTTTAAGGACAGCTGACCCCTGTATCCATCCTTTTCATCATCCTCAACTGAGATTATGTGAAATAATATTTTTAGATTTAAGTAAAATAAATGTTTATTGAAAAGGATGTTAAATCCTGCACTGTAAAATAAATGCTGCGTACCACTTAAAATTACACATACTATGAACACACCCTGGTCAGAATTACATTTCAGTTTCCTTCACAGATGGCATTTTCTTTCATATTATCCACCTAGAAATTCTATAAACCCTATTAAAATTCAGTGTTCAGGTTTAATAATTCGGATTTGTTCCCATGTTTTTCAGGAAAGCAAATGTGTTGCTTTATTACCTCTTCTTCTCCTCAGACTTTGCCATGATGTCCACACTGTTTGCTGTGACACTGTCAACAGTTATTAATCTAATATCAGGTAACAACAACTGGACTTTGTGTATGAGTGCATAGATGTAAGTATGTTTTATGTTTGATACTAATGTATTTCTCTCTTTATGTCTAGGTGTGAGCTTGGGGACTGTGGAGCCTGAGTCTCCTCCCACACCCTCCCCTGGTCCTCATGCTCTGGGTGACTTGATACATGCAGCTCTACTGAGGAAGGAGTACCTAGGACATGCCCCTATGGATACAGGTAACACCAATTACTGGGGCATTGGGGTATGTACTTTAGGAGTGTTTGAAATGTACCTTTAAAATTAAATTGACAGTCTGTCAAGTGAAAAGTATGTATTTTTTTAAAGAGATATTTTCAGCACAATTGAACATAGATAGACACGGAATGTAGGGAAGAGAGAGAAGACATGCAGAAATGAGGCCCTAACGCAGTATCCTGGATTAGGGCCTCATGGTACCAGCCTGTACCCTGTGAGCTAAACCTACAAATATGGTTCCATCTAAAGGATCCAAACCTTCTTTTTTTGTTTTAGGTTGAATCTGTGACTCTAAGACTATAAACCAGGCTTTGCTAGTATGACTTGTGAGTGTGTATGCATACTTCTCATTTTTTGGCAGACACAACCACCAACCCCACTCAAGCAGTCCCTGCTATTGGGCAGACTGAGCCTGCATCCACAGTGATGTCACCAGGGGTGCTCACTACAGCTTTGGGGTCGACCAGCCTGTCAGGAGCAAGGAGCAGCCTGCCATTTACAGAGGAAGAGACTACTACCACTTTGATCACCACAACAACCATAACTACTGTGCACGTACCAGGTAAATGTTAGGTGTTATGGATATAAAAAGGGGCCAGGTGAATAAGAGAGATATACATATTTAATCACTGTGGAATCTGGATGGGAATAAACCTTGTGTGTGCGTAATGTGTCAGTAGAAGCCTGTCAGTCCAACCAAGGGGGTTAGGGCTAGGGCAGCACCCAGTATGTAACAGTGCAAATTTTACACAACACTGATTAAAAAAGACAGAAAATTGGGAATTATTACAATCAAAGCAAACATGAAGTGTGATATGAGTTATTCTGCCTGTGGGAGGGTTCCACTCACTTTACAGATTAATTTACCTGCTGTGCGGGTCTGTTGTTCCATCCAGTCCCCCAGAGCAAGTGAAAAGTAAAGACTGGTTGTCTTTGGATCTTATTTATCAAAAAAAAATCATTTGAATCTCAATAAATAATCCACAAGATGTTCATCCCCATCCCACTCTCTAACCCTAACCCTGCATCCATGCCTCTCTGTGACCCACTTGCTCACATTGCCATTAATTGCCTCGTTAGCAATAGCAACACACTCTCCTTCATATCTATATACATTTTTGCTGTTAGCTTTACAATTCCTTCGGGCTGCTACAAAAACTGACTTGTTGCGTTGGCTAAAGTAGCTAGCTACTGTCAGCTATGTCTGTGACTGTTAGATGAATTTGTCTGTCAGAAGATGGGCCAAGGAATACACCACAATGTAAAAGAGTTGACTTGGTTTATTAGTCGAGCTGCTCAGATCACATCATCAGTTCATGACAAAATGATTAGCATGAGTGCAGACTCTGTCCCTCAAGACGTGCTTATATACATTAGCTGGACATGTTCAAACATAGAATGCACAGAATCGCTCCTTACTGGGTCTCAGAGATCAGTACATTTGACAGTAAAACAGAGAAAACAGGTGAAGTCATCGTGACTCATGTAAGCTCCTATTTGTGCATGTTTGCTCCCTACTTTCTCCTAAGAGTCTAAGCCCCAGTGCGTTCCGTGTCTATATTTTGCTCAGTGAGGGGCCTCGCTGCATGACCTCTTGACCTCACGAAGACCCAAGCTTCATGTACATAGAAAATCTGCCTATCAGTGACATAATGTCACAGATTAGCATGAAAAACAAAGTACATTGAATTGATGTCAGAGATCCTGCCCTAAGGAGGAGAGCAGGAGCCCATCCTCCTCTGCCCTCCACACCCAACATCGCCATCACCACTTCACAATCCTCTCCCAACATTGCCATCACCACTTCACAATCCTCTCCCCACTTGCCTGCCCTGCAGGTGAAAAAAAATAATTTTACTATAGGTTTTCCAAAAAACTCGAAACTCTACACACTAACCACAAAACCTTACACCAAACCAGCAAAACATTACACACACTTAGCAGTAGCTAACTAGCACAGACAGTCATTGGACATGCCTCACATTTTGTCATCTTGGTTGAGCGACAATGAGATTATGGTGCAGATCATGGACATTTTATCTATATTGTAAAATACCTTATAATTAAAGCCGACAGTCTGCACTTTGCTATCATTGTATCCTTTCATGGAGAGACACATGGTTGATTATTTTTTTCTCCCTCTTTAGTTCAGTGCAATGCCAGTCTCTCGGGCATGGAAGGAATTGTGGAGTCTCCAGAATCCATGTCACCATTTTCCCCCCTAGAGTGCATCTACAGCATCACTGTATATCCAGGGTATGGAGTGGAGTTGCAGGTATGAGAAGGCTATTGTCATTACAGTATGTTGTTAACTATTTAGCAGCCTCACTTATTTTGTGTAATCCTTCAAAGACATTAACACCAACCAGTTGGAATAAAACATATATGTTGTTTAGTAAAAGGTATATGCAGGTTTTTTCTTCTTCCACATATGATTTTGAGGTTAATTGTTAATCGTACATTTTATTGGGTACAGATGGTGATCCAAATATAAGTGAAGATTGGAAAAAAAGAACATTAAAATGGAAGCTAAAATATAATACATTTTGATCTCCATTACACAGGTGAAGAAGGTCAGCCTTTCAAAGAAGGAGTCACTGACCATTTTTGGATATGGAGAATTGGGACCTGAGGTTTTAGCCAATGAAACGTTGATCAATGAGGGTCAAGTAATTCGCAGCTCAACCAATAAGGTGCAGATTTACTACTGTAGCCTGCGGCAGACCAATCATGGCATTTTCAGCCTCCAGTATCAAGGTAATCATCCCAAATTACAATTATTAAACAAAAATGCTATGTACGAGGGGTTATGATATGTGTCAAACAATAAATACATTTTTGGTCCTGTCTCTTTCCATCTTCTGTCAATACATTTCTGACTCTCCACATATTCCAGCATTCCTCCTTTCATGCACGTTCCCTCTCTCTCCTGGGGGAGGGGGTGTAACAGTAACAGACATTCATCCGGGAGGTCAGGCACACTTTCATTGTGATCCAGGGTTTCAGGTCAGGGGTCACGAGGTAGCCACCTGCCTCAACACGACACGTCCGCATTGGAGTTTTCCTGAGCCACAGTGTGTGGGTCAGTAGTGCTCCTTTAAATTGTTTTTATTGTTAATTAGAAGTAATATTATGGTGGCTTCTTTTTCAGTCCAGTTCCAACATGTTTTTAAAGGAATCCTGAGTAATTTTTCCTATGAAATCAAAATAATTAATTGTCTTATCGCAGAATGACATTGGAAACAAATTGATTTAGCAACTTCAAAAACTGTGTCAAGCTTGTACCTGCCGGCACTCACAATGAATGCCCATAGAGATCAAATGTATGCAGTGACCCAGTGGCTGGTGTGCGTACTAGATAGAAGTATTTAGGAATGTCACAGTACTTAATCAAGCAGACATATACAGATAGCAGTAAGAAAGAAATGAAAAAAAAACATGTATTTCACAGATGTGTCCAAAATCTGATAATTGTTGTAGCTAGATTTAACTTCTTTCTCCTCCTTCTTCCTCCTCTTTTCTAGCTGTGTCATGTGGAGGGTGGATTCGAAATGCAACCATGGGACGAATTTTCTCGCCACCTCACCCATCTGCAAATAACCACAGTAACGGAAATAATCTGAGCTGCCACTGGTTACTAGAGGCCCGGGAAGGACATAGACTTCATCTCCACTTTGAAAGGGTTGCGCTGGATGAAGATGATGATAAGTAAGCTTTAATATTACTTGTATTGTTATTAGTATGTTATTGTTATAAAATTATTTAATACTAGCGGTGGTATCTAGTATTATGCTAGTGATCTTTACTGCTGCCACAATGACACTGTGAAATGGCAGTCCTATCCTTAAAGAGATGTGCTAACCAATGCTAGAGAAACTTCCTTCGTGAGATATAAATCTGTCAGATTTTCCATAGCTAAGTTACATTTTTTCCCAATAAACCTTTTCCTTTTGGTAAAGCCATAGTTGAATTGGAGGGGATGGCAGCAGCCAGCTAGCATTTAATTTTGATAGCAAAATAAGCTAATTAACAAATTAATTAGCCTAGCTACATTGTTTGTGGAATTTGAATTTAATGATATAAAAGATAGGAATCATCAAAACACGTTTTACTGTTTTGTATGTGAGTAAAAAAAATCAATCCTCAAAAGAAATGAAATTCTAAATGTATTATACTGGGTCAGATGGCTGAGTGGTTAGGGAATCGGGCTATTAATCATAAGGTTGCCGGTTTGATTTCGGCCATGCAAATTGACGTTGTGTCCTTGGGCAAGGCACTTCACCCTACTTGCCTCGGGTGATCGTCTGCTAAATGTAATGTATACCACGTCATACAGTACATCACAAAACACCTTGATGTGCATCGTTGAGTTAGGGTTGTGGTGGTCATTTGATTTTCCTTTCTTTTGAGGATTTTCACAAACCATGACTCACCAAATAATGTTTTGTTTACATTTTTATTATGAAAATAGCATAGACAATTAATTAGTTTACATTGACGCCCATGCCATCATCTCCTTTTATTAAGCCTAAATGGTTTAGCCTACTATTTGCAAAATAGTTGCAAACTATCAAAGTAATATCATTTGTTTCGTTCATGTGTGAATATGCTAAATGTATTTAGGCTATTAGTTTGTATTAATATGATATATTATATGTAATATGAGCAATTATGTTCATCCACTTTACAACACATATTCGCATTTTAGATTACAATTATTGTTCCCACTATGTCATGACATAAGAAGAATTATAGAAAATATATAAACTATAAGTATTTTGCTAGATATATCTTATTTAGGCTGCATAACCTTTATCTGAATGATAGACTTGTGCAAGGGAATCCTTGCGACATCTGCTGATAGAAAGGTGAATTGCAGCTTTGAAAGGCAGGGGAAAAAATGGCAGAATGCGCAGCTAAACCAAAACATGAGCAAAATAGCCTTAAATTAGCTTTCCCCGGTGTGATTTTGAAAATGTAAAAATACTGGGTGATAAAAAACACATATCTAGGAAAAGTTAAGAAATCAGGGCCCTGGAATTTGATTGAGTGCGAAGATGAAATTTTATTTCTCTTCACTGGGGTCAAATGACTGCTCAGCGCTGAACATAGTCTCACGACTTCTGGATAAATTGCGACAGCACAATAAAAATGTCTGTCCATTTTGCCAGTATTATTTGTCCTGTGACAGCTACACAATCTACACAATATTGGGCAAGTGGTAATACTGTTATGGCTGAACGGTGTATGTTTGTAATTTAACATTTCCTTCAGTGCAACTTAAGGGCCTAAACCAGCCCCTAACTCAGATATATGCTTGTCAAATATTTTCTTAACTGTAGGGAAATTACATTGTTTCTCAACTCCAAAAAAAACCTACATATGCAATATAAATTACTCATATATTATTTATTGTATTCGTATACATTACACAATATTAAGAGAATATACTATTAACCATAGTATATTCTCCCCTCCCTTTGGATAAAAGCTTCTTGTTCTTACCCCCCCCTCCCTCCTTCCGTAAGGCTGATTGTGCGCAGCGGCAACAGCTCTACAGCTCCTCTGCTCTTTGATTCAGACCTGGATGATGTTCCAGAGCGAGGGATTGTGAGTGAGGGCTCTATGCTCTACCTGGAGCTCACAGCAGACTCCTCTGCCATACCACTGCTTCTGGCTCTGCGCTATGAAGGTGAGCATAAATAACTCACAATGTTCCCGTTATACCTCCATAAGTCACTTCCCTCTCTTTCTAAAACATCTATCAACAACAGCATCAAGTCAATCTGGTTCATCTATAAACAGATTTGTTTTTCCTAGAATGCACTAAAATATGTGTCTCTTCTCCATCAGCTTTTGACAGTGAACACTGTTATGAGCCCTACTTGCCTCATGGAAATTTCAGTAGCAGTGACATCACCTTTCAGCTGGGTACAACTGTAACCTTCTCCTGCTCTTCGGGATTTGTCATGGAACAGGGCTCTGGGATCATTGAGTGTGTTGACCCCAGTGACCCCCACTGGAATGAGAGTGAGCCTGTGTGTAGAGGTAAGAGCTAAGGCTGAAATATATAATATATATTCCACAGTAATTGAATGACTTCAGATTATGTGGGTAATGAGGTTAGACCAGTTGAGAAACACTGGTTTCTATCATTCACCCTGCAATACACTGTTGCTGAATGACTGAATGTCTTTACTCTTAAAACGATCTCCTTTTCTCTGTTCTGTTTCATACTACTCCTATTAATTATTTTATTGTATTACCCTGTTTCTCTCCTTGCCTCCTTCTTTCTCTTTCTTTAATTGTTCCATTTCCATCTACATCTCCCTATTATCTTCTATTACCCCCAAATTGTCATTTCCTGTGTCTCTCTCTTTCATTCGTGTCTAAGCTCTATGTGGGGGGGAGCTGACTGACCCCACAGGCACTGTCCTTTCTCCCGACTGGCCTCAGAGCTATTCTAAAGGGCACGACTGTGTGTGGCAGATCCATGGAAGTGAGGAGAAGCGCATTGAACTGGATGTGCAGATGTGAGTTTAGCCTGGCTTGGTTTAAGTGATTGTCAATTCCTGCAAGATATCTAGTTATTGTATAACTATGTAGGATGCTACTTGTTTAAAAATGCACTGGCAAGGGAGGAACAATGCTATTGGATCATATCTTCTATTACTCAAAGGTAAAGACGGAGGAATCAATACAAAATCACTGAAGTTAGTTATTGGTGGTTTGTTTTCATAATGTGTAATAAAATGTCTTGAGAATAAATTATTGTGTTATATTCACCTCTTAGTGCAGCTATTGTGACTGTCAACAGTTTCTGCAATAGCAAAGGTAAGAGATACTTAATATCATTCCTGATTCTGGTTTTCTTTCTGCTTCTTGAAGCTTAAATATTCGTCACAAGGATGTCCTCACCATTTTTGATGGACATGACCTCATGTCCCATGTGATTGGTCAGTACCTGGGGTCCAAAGAGCGTTTCCAGGTTGTCTCAGGAGGCTCAGAAGTCACTATTCAGTTCCAGAGTGACCCTGATGATTCCACATTTATTTTAAGTCAAGGATTCCTTATTCACTACCGTGGTATGTATTTTGATAAGTTTTTCTTTTTACCTGAATAAAAATGTTATATATCCATAGACAATATCAAAATGTTCAGATTCTGACTGTGGTAATTTGCTAATGTTAAGTGTGAAATTAGTTGAGTAATAGTAGTCCATATCAAAATTCAACTTACTGTTTGGTTCCTCTGCCTTGGCAATAAAAAAGATGCCATTAGTACATTTTGAAATTCCATTCTATTCAGTTTCAAGTGCATATGTAGCTGGCACACTCTGTCTAAGTGATGGTGTGGTTGTGTTGTGTTCTGGTACAATTATAAGTGCTGAGGACACTACCAATTCTACCAATTCTCCTTCTGGGTTTAGCCGTTTTCACAAACAGATTGACATCAAGTTTAGGCTGTGGCATTGAAGACAGCAACCCACCACACAATCTTGAGTTTAAATACATTATTTAATGTGACCACTTACTGTACATTAAAGTTTTGAATTGCTTAAATGTATGATGCTGCTAGTACTTGCTGAGCAACAGTCTTACTAGCATGTTGTAGATACACGTCGTATCAATGCATCGTTGTGATGTTGGGCTAGCACTGAGGTCCCTTGGTGCACACAAGGCACTTTTTGCCACAAAAACTTAATTCAAGCCTAAACCGTGCAATGTCACGTAAATCCCAATAGAAGCAACACAATCGCTACCAAGACAAACCTTTTGACACCAGCGTTGTCTATGTAGTCCAAATATTTACGGATCCTTAGGGGTGGGAAAATAATAATAATAAATATATATGAGAGAGTACAATGGTTGTGCTTGCCGAAGGCTTGAGCACACCCAACTAAATCATAACCTCATAACTGACTCAGGTAATTTACAGTTAGCGCTTTTTGTAAAATGTTCATAAATTCCGCATAGGTGCACAACTTTTAACAGTTTTTAAAATATACTTTAACAGTAATACAATTTATATTTTATATTTTAATTTAAAATTATAGGCAACAATTTTACACATTCTAAACTTTGTTTTTGGAACTTTTATATTTTAATGCTATAGAGTGACAAAGACCTCACTTTTTACTACCTTCTCGTTCTTATAGAACTAGCAATAAACAGGCACATACGCGCAACACTGACAACTCTCATAAACCTAAATAGCATATGAACATCCCAAAATGGATGAATGACACTGGGGTGAAATGGTGACAATTCATTCTGAGAACTTATTACAGTTTATTGAACGGAATAACTATATAAAATGTTATTCTGGTCATTTATTGTAATCATGTAATCCTGCACTGAAGTTATGAACATATCATCTGAACACCTCAATTTTGACATTATCCTTTAAAAAAGTGAAAATGCCTTTCAACAATTGCAATCCATATTTTCATTCATTTTCAGAAGTTGAGCCCAACGACACCTGTCCCATTCTCCCTCAAATTGAATTTGGATGGATTAGCTCCTCCCACACGTCTCCTGTCAGGGGCAGTGTGTTGACATACCAGTGTCAGCCTGGGTATGATATCAGTGGCTCTGACATCATCACTTGCCAATGGGACCTTTCCTGGAGCAACAGTCCACCTACCTGTGTTAAAGGTGAGATGGAGGTATTGCTTAGGGTTGACTTTAGTTTGCACTGTAACTGTATAATAATTCTGTATTATTATTCAGTTTTTATAGAAAACTAGTTGGAAGAATTGTTTGAAGAAAACGTAACAAGAAAGGTTTCCTTTTACAGTTTCCATTAAGTCTCCAAGTTTCTTTCATAAAAAAGTATTTGTTTTCAGCCAAGTCCCTGTATCTTTTGAGCATTTTTTTCAGTCAGTTTTATAAAACTTTAAGAAAGAACACCTAAGACATATGCTACAGTATTGGGAAAGATGAGGCAGAGGGTCTCCGCGTACGACGGGTGGAGTGCATTATAAACAAAACGAACAAACCCCATCATCACTCGTGGAAGGGATGGTACAAAATTTGTAACAGAAAACTGTATTTGTTAGACAGCACCCAGAAAGTCTGATAAGGACAAGACACAAGGACTGCTATCTTAAATATGCAATTCAAGTCACTGACATGTAAACAGAAAACAAACTTTGTCTTTGATAGTGATAATGCCACTTCAGTTGAACTTTTTGAGTTGTACAATAGTTGTCACAAAATTGCCAAAGCAGGTTGTGGGAGTGACAGAGAAGCAGTGTGAAGAGGTGTTCTTGAATACGTAGAATTACTGGTGTTTTGTCTTCATAATTGTTTATCCTATTTGCATTTATGTCACTACGAAACATTTACTACCATAAACATGTTTAAAACATATTAATTTAGCTGTCCAGACATTAAAGGTCCCATGACATGAACATTTAACTTTAGGAGGTTATTTAACATTAATATGAGTTCCCCTAGCCTGCCTTTGGTCCCCCAGTGGCTAGAAATTCAGATAGGTGTAAACCAAGCCCTGGGTGTTCTTCTCCGCCTACGCTCCGATTTGAAAATGTTCCTCTAATGTCGTCATAGGGTTACCTCCGCTTTGCCCGACCAGAGAATTTGGCCCGCCATTGAGAAAATGAGCTACGACCATGCTAGCGCGATATTGGTTTTTCCTCGAGAGACATCATGGCTTGCAAACGACCGAATCATGGCAGTTAGCCCCGCCTCTCTCCTCCTCATAGCATTTAAAGCTACAGACACAGAAATGGCATGTCCTAAGGAAAGCTCATTGTGGGACTGCTCGTAGTGGCTGTAATTCGGCACCAAGGCTGAATTTCGGGAAATAGACTTCAGATACAGTATTAGGGGACCACTAAGGCCTATATACAGCATGCCATGGGTTAGGGTTAAGATTTATAGGTCGTTATGACCCTACATTTCAAAAAATGTAATTATTTCCTTCATGGTGAATTAATTAAAATTCACTATTTAGTCATTGCCTATCCATCCTTATTACTTATACAACTGTAAATATTTATTAGAAATGTCCATTTGTCCTGTTATGCTGGATAAGAACATTGTATACCCTAAGACTTATAAACAAATTATTTTAAACAATCATCTGTGTTGAAAATGCCTATTAATCCCCAGGTGCATGTAGCTTTCAGCTATAAAGGGTTAAACTGTCATGTCTGGAAATGCTTAGGTCTTGATTTTTCCATAATGTACATTTCCACAATGCTAACACTTTTCCAAACTAGTTTCACACCCACTGTAATAACATCCAAGCCCTATCTCGTGTACCTCAGGTAGCTAATAACAGAATGTTTGGCAAATGCTTCTGTTGTTATCTATGTTGCTAGGCGCTAATCTCACACCATGCAGCCTCCCTACGTGTTTATTTTACAAAATCCTAATCTTTTATGAATCAGTTGGTTATTCCACCCATATTTTATATGCAGTCTAATTGACTCATCTAACAATGTTATGCTTTGATTGTTTTTTATTATTGTACAAAGACAATCCATAGTTAATATTAAGCTGAGATGTCTGCACATATTTATTAATTTCAGTTCAGCAGTGTCCGGATCCAGGGGAGGTTGTAAATGGAGCCCGTTCTGTACGGCCGGAAGCTGGTTTTGCAGTAGGAACTGTGGTGCGCTTCTCCTGTAACCAAGGTTATCAACTAGAGGGTCCTGGGCAGATTACTTGCCATGGGAGAGACACTGGCACTCCCAAATGGAGCGACCGCAGTCCAAAATGTGTCTGTGAGTCACAATACTAATGTGTCTGTATTTTTGTACCCAGTATCTTATTGGTCCTCCAACAATGAAAGGAGTCATCCCTAACTCCCCTCACCATTCTCTCTTTCAATCTTAAACAGTGAAGTATGACCCATGTCCAAACCCGGGCGTCCCTGACAATGGTTACCAGACTTTGTACAAGCATAGCTACCAGGCTGGAGAAACTCTACGGTTCTTCTGCTATGAGGGCTATGAACTGATTGGGGAGGTCATCATCAACTGTGTTCCAGGCCACCCCTCTCAGTGGAATAGCCCACCACCCTTCTGCAAAGGTAAAAACTATCTTGGATCTGTTTAGTCACAGTAAATTACCATACATTAAACCAGACAGTGTCCTATGTAACAATTTGGAAAAACATTGTTCTATTGAGCAGCCTGTAAAGGAAATGTTTAATTTAAAATAATAAACAAAATGAAAATATAATATTCATCTCTGTTTCAGTGGCATATGAGGAGCTACTGGATGATCATAAATTGGAAGGTAGTACTCTTGTAAAATGTGTTTAATAAATATCCCTCTATACAGTTACGGATTGATGACATCTCATTTCATAGAAAGTGGCTTATCTTTACGTTTTCTTCTATTTTGACTTTTTCCAGTTTCCCAGTCATTTGAGCCGTCCCACCAGATCCTAAGTGAGAACATAGCCTTGGCCATTGTCCTGCCTATTGTCCTAGTCATTCTGCTGATTGGAGGAATTTATATGTATTACACAAAGTAAGTACACTTTTCTACTCTTTACACCCATGAGGAAATATTATTTTACCTAAATTAAATCCACTATATAGAAGGTGAAGAAAGATTTCTCAGTGATTGTATTGTAATTTAAGACCTACTGTTTTATAAAAACTTGTAGATTACAAACTAGAACTAATCCTGTTGTACAGATCTGTGGGACACATTTTAAATGTTTACTACGATTGAAGACTGATACAATTAATACGTTTTTTTTCTTCTTCAAAGAACATGTAAAATAAAATAAAAAATCTTCAAGTGGACACTGTGCTCCCCCCCCTAAACATTTAACCTTTTAATGAGTGAGTTCCAAATATTTCTGACGGTCCCCACAGCGCAAGTTATTTTTTCTGAAAAGGTAGCAAGCTAGCTTAGTTAGCTGCCAGGCTAAGTTACCTTGCATTATACTCGTAGCAATGCTACTACCATGCTAGTGTTACTTTCTAGCCTTCTAATAAGAACATTTTGAAGCCATACTAAAGCGTCTGTTGGAAAATAATCAATTGGAATGTTCAAATCAGATATTTGCAATGTTACGCTTTGGGACCCACATTCAAACAATCATATATTTGTGATTAAAATCTCATTAAAAGGTTATGACATACTGTACATACCATAGACCCAGGGGTAATAATAATGTGTGTAGGTTTAAAAAGTAACAATTAAACAAAAAGGTTTGCGGTGTGCATTCAGTGTATTTCCAGGCCCTGCTGTTTGAACACCGACAGCCTGTCTGTGTGCTTGCCTGTCTGAATGTCTTCTGATTTTTACCCTTTGTAATGTGTGAAACTACATTATTCAATACATTATTTAGATACATTGTAAAAAGTGTACTACTTTACTACACTCTACCCCAGGCAGGTGCAAATTGGTGGTTAGTTTGCAGAAATGGATTTGGCTGTATTGTTTTAAACCCCCAATAAGGTTGTGGGTCCATCAGACCCGTAAATATTGGGTGAGTATCAAAAATATGGACGCCACACCACTTCTAACTAAAACACCACTTTTTAATTTAGATTTTTTGTACCTAAATTAGGTCTCAGATAGACTGGCATTGTAGATTTATCGATCATTTGCTAAATATGTTTTTTCATGGATGATTTATTTCTCTATTATGTATGTCTGTGGCATGGTGTGGTTGAAAATGCATTCAGGGTCTTGAGTGGGTCCCCTCCTTTCTGTCTTAGTATAGCTCTATACTTTGTGCACAGTTTCAACCTCTCTTCTTATTTGTAACACCAACAAAACACCTGTCAATATTTTCAGGCCACATGAAGTGAGGTTAACGGCTTCATAAACCAACCAAGATATTCTAGGTGTACAGAATACACGTCTGACTCAGAAAGGGTAGATGTTCTAGGTGTACAGAGTACACGTCTGACTCAGAAAGGGTAGATATTCTAGGTGTACAGAGTACACGTCTTACTCAGAAAGAGTACAGCTGGTTACAATGTCTGAAAAAGTTGTCTATAGGGACCACATGGCTTAATCCTCAACTGAAAACATCTTCCTATGGCAATTATAAGAGAGTAGTTCATTGTATTATTAGTTATTATTTGGGGGAGACAAGCAAGGTTGTATTATTTCTAAATAAATACTATAAACATTAGTTTACTGTTTGTGTATGTACATCATGAATTTTGGATGTTAAATGTTTAATAGCAATGAATAGTTATGCTTTTGTCTGGATATACTCGTCTCTTCATGAGTAGTGTCAGTGATGAGTAGTGAGTCATGGAGAGGCTGTAATTCTGTCTGTTTTTCTTTATTTTGATCTATGTCTCTCATTCCCTCTTCTTCTCAGTGTATGTAGACTACAGTGGAAGCCTCTGTTCTGGAAGTCTCTCTCACACACACACTCATACAGTCCAATTACAGTGGAGTCTGATTTCAACAACCCTCTATATGAGGCAGGGGTAAGTGTAACAATGTCAAAAACATTTACTATACAGGTATACTTATCCAAAATATAAGTTTTTACATCTGTTAATTAGATAGAATGTATTAAATAATAACAAAGTAATAGATGTAGATTGATCTAGCTAAAATGTGGAGTCAGGTGGCCGAGCGGTTAGGGAATCGGTCTAGTAATCAGAAGGTTGCCGGTTCGATTCCCTGCCAGGCCAATGACGTTGTATCCTTGGGCAAGGCACTTCACCCTACTTGCCTCGGGGGAATGTCCCTGTACTTACTGTAAGTCGCTCTGGATAAGAGCGTCTGCCAAATGACTAAATGTAAATGTAATGTAAATGTAAAATGTTGTTACCCTTTGTTAACTTAAACTTAGATAAACCTAAAGCTATTGGTTATTTACATGGAAAACATTTAACTATTCCTTTAGTACACAGCAAATCAGTAATTGTTTATTAACATATTTCAACATTCTAAATAAACTGTTTTGTTTTACTGTTTGTTTCCCAGGATACACGAGAATATGAAGTGTCTATTTAATATGGAAATGTAAAAAAGAAAAACTGGGAGACATGGCTTCTTTTTATCCCTTCATCTCAAGCCTGCCCTCTAACCCTAACCCAAGCCTGCCCTCTAACCCTAACCCAAGCCTGCCCTCTAACCCTAACCCAAGCCTGCCCTCTAACCCTAACCCAAGCCTGCCCTCTAACCCTAACCCTCTCCATGTCCTACCTGTTCTTTACAAGTGTAAAACTTTAACTGTGAATCATTTCCCTCCATCCCTCCAATCTCCCCATCTCGCTTTGTATTGATGGTCTGAGCTTGCGTTTTAACATTTATGTACTTTACGGCTGTCCTTCAGTGTTGTGCTCATATTCACATACCAACTTCGTCTCACATTAGGACTGGTGCCTTACAACAAGTAAGATGAGAGAGAGAGAGGCAGAGACAGAGAGAGGGAGACGGAAAGAAAAAGAATGAAAAAGAATGAAAATTGCATCAAAAGAGAGTTGAGGGTGAATAACACATTGTTAGAATTGATATAATTGTGTATAGAGGCAATTAGAAATCTACATATATACGGTTTACACATTATTCAGTTCTGGTACTTTATGTACATCTTTAGTGTGATGAAGGTTATACTGAAATTAAAAAAAATAAAAACGAGAGAGGAATGCAGACACATACACACTGCCATCATTTCACCACACGCACAACCCCAGACACAATTGCGCACACACAAAACACCCAAAAATATTGAATGTAAATACTTGGTTAAATATTGAGGCTGACTATATAAAGTATGTAGACTATTCAGTGCCAAAATGTAACATTGCATCATGTAATGTATCTAAATGTTTCTCTTGTTGCCATAGTATTTCCTTCATGAAATGTAAATTATGTGTAAAGCCAGCAATACAGATTGTTCTTTGCTGTTTCAAATTGTATTTTCACCTGTTTTTGACTGATGTGAAGAAAAGGTGAAGGCCTGAATGTCATCGCGCTATAGCACGCAATGATTGTATATTTTACTGCTTGTACTGAATCATGTTTTATGATTATGGTAAGTGAAAAGTATCATTGTTATTGATGCAGGTTTGGTGTTGTACATGCACTGTGTTGATGAAAATAGCTATATTGGCTGCTTGCTGTAATGCAGTATAAAAATAAAAGCTTTTTAATTTCTTACAGTTTATTGTTTGAGCAGTGAACTTGCGAGTCCTAGGGACTGTTGAATTGTACATTTATTCTGCTCTTATTACTATTTATTATATATACGGTATAATGTAGAAAATGTATTATTTATTTGAGAGAGAAAATTAACATAAAATAAAGTATTTGTTGAATGGTTTTATGAGGTTGTGTCCTGATTCATGCAAACAAATCATGAATTTATAACATTTACAATTGTTTTTGAAAAACATCAGAAAGTTAACTGCCAGTAGAACAGAGCCCTGCCTAAAGTTGCAGAATTCCGCGAATTTTCTGCCTTGGAAACTTTTCATGGGAATTTGGGGGAATTAACCCTAACAAAATTAGATCTGGATGACAATTTAAAAACATTTCTAGGTCTTTAGATTGAGAGCATTTGAAACTAGAGAGGGTACAATTTCTGGGGAAATTGTAGGGTGTGCTTGCTTGCGTCGGTTGCAGGTGGGTCCATCCCATTAAGTTTTTCCCTTCTAGTGATATTTTCAAGCATTTAGCCTAGCTAGGCTACTCATATTGCATAATTCATTAAGAACCCCCTTTGAAACAAGCTATTGTAACAACATTGTCACCGGAAGTATTTCAGATGGAATTGCGATTCCATCTGCTAACTGAAAATATGCCCCCAAAAAACGTAAATAAGCTTGACATTATTTAGGGGAAATGGCTAATTCAAAAGAAGTTCGCTATGAACAAGCTAGCTGTTATTGCAAGCCAAACATCAGTGAGGGGATTGTTTGAAAGCGCCAGAAATTAGAATGTTTCTTTGGACATAAAGTTTAGGCTGTGGCATTGAAGACAGCGACGCACCACACAAGCTTGAGTTTAAATACATTATTTAATGTGACATTACTTACTGTACATACAAGTCTTGATTTGCTTAAATGTACATGTGCTGCTAGTACACCACGGCACGATAATCGCTGTGCAACAGCACATCTATGCACGTTGTATCCATGCGTCGTTGCTAACGTGTGCTGACGTTGTGACGTAGGCTAGCACTGAGTTCCCTTTGTTGACAAAAGGCACTTTTTGCCCCAAAAAAATCATTTCCATCTAAACCGTGCAACGAAACGTAAATAAAAATACAAGCAACTCAATCTCTACCAAAACAAAACTTTTGACATCGACGTTGTCTATGTAGTCCAATTATTGACGAATCCTTTAGGCCGATTTATACTTCTCCGTTTTTACGGAGACGGACACAGGGAACGCCCTCTCCGACGAGGAATTCCCTCTCCGTGCCCTCTCCGAGCCCCTCAGAGAGCTCTACGTGCACCTCCTGATTTTCCTGACTATCCGTCTGTCCGTCCGTCATTTTACGGATACCCCTTGGCTGTGATTGGTCCGTATTAAGAACCGCTTGCGTCAGGGGCGGGGTTGCCGTGATAAACAGGATGAACAGAATCCTTTGACCGCCATTGCTGTACGTTTTTACAATTCATATTTCAGCTAAACAGTACATGTAAATCAGCATCTGAATTAAAATTTGACGAGAAATGGGCAGTGTAGTTGCTGAAAATGTGCGTATTTTATTGATGAAACGGCTAATTTGTACATTTGCTCCGACTTCTCGATAACCTAGGTAAATAAACACTCAACGACGACTTACAAAAAAACGTTGCGCCACCTACTCTTCTGGCGGTGAATTGTTTTCAGCACCCACAGCCTTCGGAGTACTATAAATTCAACCAATCCACTCCGTCCGTCCGTCTGTCCGTAACGGAGTCGGAGAAGTATAATTCGGCCTTTAGGGGGCAAAAAGGCGTGAGCACACCCAATAATAACCTTGACCCTGCCTCCACTTTCTCCATTACTTTCTTTTTCCCTACTTCTCTCTGTTTCTGCATCTGCTTTTTGATGTTACAAAAGAACAACAATCAGTTAACTATAGTCAAAAATGAAAATCAATTCATTTCCATATAATAACCCTGTTAACATGGCCTAGTCTATTGTGTACAGTTGCATTGCTGCATCTGTCAAAGTCTCCACTGGACCCTGTCACCACAGCAGCCTCCATCTCTAACCCTAACGCTAACCACAGCACCATTAGGGATAGGCTAACCCTAACCCTAGCTCTATATATTTGCTAGAAAATTGAAAACAATATGGTTTGGATATTTGAATTTTCTAAATGTCGAAAATGCAGCTGCTTGCACCTGACACCTCTGGTACTGCCGCATCTTCGGGCTGCAGACTCTCCCTAACTTAGCTTGGCTTTTGGCGGTCTAAACATTTGTTCAATATTTTTACATTTTGCAGCATTTGCTTGGAGTGCCCGTTGTTTTTTGTCTCTTGCTTTTACCGCGCCACCCTTTTCTCCTTTTCTTTTCCTTTCCATTTCTTTGCAAAAGAAACTTTAATACAATGCATTGCTTCCACCCACTCCAACGAATTGGCCATACGAAAACAATAGATTTTTGACCAATCGCGATCTGTAAACGGGGGGGAGTCAGGTGGCTGAGCGGTTAGGGAAGCGGGCTTGTAATTAGAAGGTTGCCAGTTCGATTCCCGGCTGTGCCAGGTGACGTTGTGTCCTTGGGCAAGGCACTTCACCCTACTTGCCTCGGGGGGAATGTCCCTGTACTTACTGTAAGTCGCTCTGGATAAGAGTGTCTGCTAAATGACTAAATGTAAATGTAAACCGGATGGACAAGTGCACCGTTCAAGTTTACACCGGGGAATCCCCAACCCCACACCCTTTGGATTTTGGATCGGTTAAACAGTTGCTTGGTATTCAGGCCGTCTTCAAAGTAAGCGTAAACTATTAGGCTATATATTTGTTTGCATAGTGCCATGGCCATAGCGGCCGTTAGTTTGACCGGCCGTTCGGGAAATTTCCCGATTCTCCCGATGGCCAGTCCGACACTGTGGACAGGGCATGCAAGGAATTGCAACTTCACTGAATTCATACAGGTGTGTTTTCACCTAAATGAAAAATACAATGCAAAATACAATGTAGCCTATATATGCATTTATATAGCCTATATTATGTGTGTCACTGAAATATGTGTGTGTCACTGACATCTTACTCACTGACTGCATCACGGCCACTGAGCCTTATCTATAATACTAGGAATTTGTGTGTGTTCATCATGGGCACTGTGCACTGGTATGGCCGTGTGCACTTATGCACCTTTTCGGTCGGTTATTTAATTTCTATTGACTTGAGAAATGTGACGTTCTAAGCAGGTATAGGGTGCAAGGGTGGGTGACAACAACGATAGGGATGTTTTTTCTTTAAGGGACTGAGACATTTTAAGCTACGATATCTTGTTGTAATGCCACTGTCTGACCTATACTCCAGAGCAAAAGGTGGCGGTAATGCACCAATAAACTGGATGCAGTAAAACAAGAAGTAGACATTCAGTTACATGCACAGTCAACAACGACAGCTTGCAGTTTGCTTTGTACTGTGTATTATAGCTAGTTAGTTAACCTAAGCTTCTCAACATTTACATTCAAACGTAGCCACTGCAGGACACTTGCAGCGACTTTGCTGGCCTGGTTTGGTGAGTATCTAGTCTAACGTTAATTTACACATAGGCCAGCTAGTAGGCTACGTGAGTAGCAGTATGTAGCAGGCACTTTAGCTAGCTAAAAATATGGCAACTACTGGAGATAACTTCTTACCAAGTCTACCTATGCATTGAGAATGGATCACCTTTGGGCTCCCAGGAACCCTTCGCCATAACTGTGGTAGACTTGGACCGGGTTGAACCGTGCATGATACCGGAGCGGCAGGATTCTAAAATCACTGATTTGATCAGCGTTTACACGTCGATTGTTTGTCAGTGTAACAGGAAGAAGACGATGCGCAATGGACAATTTACCGCTATGGCAACTTAAATTAAGAAAGTGAATACATGTGAAAATAATTCAAATTTAAGAATGAATATAGGCCAAGCAAATTGACTTGAGGTACGTTTTTTTTTCATACCAACGATTAGCTAGCTAGACATACCTAGCTTCAAATTACTAAATGTAATGTAGTTAGTGATATGAAACCAATCACAAATTTGCAATAGCATGCGACCACATTACGTACGCACAGGCAATGTTAGTGAACTGACCGAAAGAGCGAGCCGTTGTTGCTATAGTGTCAAAAAAGCAAACAAGCTAGCCTAACACCTAGCCGAATTGTTCTGCAGATAGATTGTATTGTACGTTGTACATTAAATCGTACAAAGTAATTTTGAGCTAAACTGTGTACTGTATATTTCATCCAGTATGTAGAGCTATCACTAAGCGCGTTGTTGGTTTTACCCATGGCGGAGCTAACCCTTACCTACGAGGACGCTGTTACTGACACAATTGATCGCTAGATGGCGCATACTGCAACCTGTATGTTAGAGTTTACAGAGCTTTGAGTCCAGATAAATGACTGTAAAAAGAATGGACATAGTAACAGCAGAGAATGCCTGGTAACAGCCAGACCCCCGCCCCTCGGCTTGAGGCAACGGTCCCGGTGGATGTTGGTGGTATTGCATTTCCGATTTGGTAGCCGACTGGTCGAGTAGCATGTACCTGCAGAGCCGGAGAGCTGTTTCAGGACCGCAGTTCTAGGTCATATTATTGGGTCGATTTTATTCTATTAACTCCAGTCAACATATCCAAAACTCTCCCCCTATATTTGTTGCTGTAGCCAGTTTTGCAAATGGTTGCACACATACATGACGGTTATTTATAGAGATTATTTCCGTTAATTTAAAGCAGATCTTACAATTTTGTAATGAATGTTATTATGTTGATGGCATGACAAACGTAATTATAAACTAATATAATTAGGCTAGTGATATCGTGGCATGTTAAGGCGTCATTATAGATTGTTGTTCTTCTGGAGCAAAGATGAAGATGAATAAATCATGTCTGATAACCACAATATTGTTATGGCAGAGCAGGCTTGCTGTGTCTACTGTATATAAGTCTATGGTAACAGCCCCTCAAAAGTGAAGCCAAAACATCTCAATCGCCACCTGATGGCTGGCTGCAGTACAGGTCATAAGTCCCGCCCCTCCATTTTAGTGGATGGGACATGAGCCAACTAAAAGGTCAAAATGCACGCCTAATAGTGCGTTTACGCTGCGTTCACACTGCAGCGTTTTTTAACGCTCTGCATCGCTTGCCTTCCCACAGTACACCACGCTCGGGGGCGTGTTAGACAAGTTAATACAGAGTTGTAGTTCTCTAAGGTCACTGTTGTAGTCATGGCCAAGCGTGCAGATTTGGGTTCATGTACTCACAATATCGATCAAAATACCACTTTTACACAACATTTATGTAAGTGCAAGATTTTACTAGTGCAAGATTACAGTAGAATACATGTTACGCCACCGGTCACTCAATCAGTCGTTTGTAGGCTGGGCTAGCAGTGGCACAGAACAGTCACGTAATGTGACGAGACTGAATTTAAAAGTAGGCTATAAAAACACACTAGGAACAATGACGACATCGGCAACCATGCACCATGCATTATTAGTTTAATGTAATCTTTAAGTTCAGGCTCGTCACATTAGTAACTTTGTTCTGAACAGAACTGGGTGTGCAGACACATACAAAAAGTTTCTCCTCCATCTTGAAATTGTCAAACCTAGAAATGTTTATCATGACCAACGGTTGCTACGTTACAAGAAACAAGAAACCAATCCGATTGGCCAACGCTCCGTTTTCACGCTCCTCATTTACATAAAGTTGAGAAAATCCAACTTGCAACGCTCCGCTCCGCTCGCCTTCCCACAATGCCCTACGCGAGCGTCAACGCCTGGTTTCATTGAAAATGAATTGGAAGCCGACGCCCCGCGCCGCCCGCTCCGCTGCAGTGTGAACGCAGCGTTACACTGCAGCGACGCAAATCGCTTGCCATCGCTCGCCTTCCCACAGTTCACCACGCGCGGGGGCGTATCAAACAGATTAATGTAGAATTGTAGTTCTCTAAAGTCACTGTTGTAGTTGTCATGGCCAAGTGTGCAGACTTGGGTTTACGTACTCGCAACATCGATCAAAATACAACTTGTATACAAAATACAAAACTGTTTAATAGACATACACGTTGACATGTGTAAAAACGTTTTATTATAGTACTCAAAGTCTCTGCTAATCTGTCGATACGACCAGGGAGTTCCAGCCGGGCTTATAGTAGTAGCCCGGCTGGAACTCCCTGGAACGTAACTTTGTTCGAGAGTACAAAGTACAAAAAAAACACCAGGAGCACCGACAACGTCGGCAAACCTGCGCCTGGCCTCATTCTTTTTATTAATGTCTTTGTACAAATACAGAGACGTATCGTACAGGACTGGATATGCAGCCACACAGGCGATTAGTTTCTCCTCCATCTTAAAAACTGAAAGCTAGACATGTTTACCATGGTTGCTACGTTACGAGAAACAAGAAAACACTGCCATTGGCCATCGCTACCGAAAATCGCTCCTCATTTGCATAAAGTTGAGAATCTCAACTCGATCGCGTCGCTACCCACAATGCACCACGCAAGCGATTCGCCTGGCTCCATTGAAAATGAATGGAAAACATGTTGTCGCTCGCGTCGCTGCAGTGTAAACGCACCATAAGAATTATTTTGCAAAGACGGTGTCTGTCATTTTAGGTTGTTCTTATCACACTAATGTCTGCTCAAGTGCTCATTTTTTGCTCAGTTTGTTTTTAATTAGTTATTTGACAATAAAAAAGGGGTTAGTGTGCTTGTGATTGGAGTGTTGATCAGGACCTCGATACCGCGGCTCCACCACCCGATCACTACTGTGCAGACTTTGCCTACGTTCTGCCATTTATGCTCCAGCCTCTTCTGCTTACTCTCTTACCACTGTCACGCAGCGGGTGTAGCGGTTGTGTACTCATCGTGCGTTGTGTATTGATGGCACCAGTTGTATGTAACAGACGTGGTCTTGCTCCATCAGAGGGTTCACTTGGCCAATGGTTGCTCCGGGAGTCAAACCTGCCACCTCTGGCATCCCAAGCGCGACCACTACCAGCTACGCCAAAGAAAATCTAGCTATTCATTGACGCGGGTGGCCTGTTACATACTTGAGGAGTGAGTTTCACCGATTCACACCGGCAAAACGGGGACCATCAGACAGACCCCCCCCCCCCCCTCAGACAGTTAGCTAGAGCTAGAGACGTTCACTGACAAGCTAGAGACACATTTATTTTGACAGACTGTTACAGAATGTAACAAACTCACACATTACACACATTGTTTCTTTTGTATTATTGTTTTTATTGATTTTATGCAAAGCACCTTGAGCTGCAATTCTTGTATGAAATGTGCTATATAAATTAAGTCTTACCGTAAAACTTCAAATAATAGCCGAGTCCCAAATAGACGCCTGTCTCTTTTAAAACGCCTGGTGTGACAACAGATTTGGGTAAATAAAGGCTGGTCTCAAATAGAGGCCTGGTCTGTTTTTTTTTTTTTTTTTGTGTCGGGTTGTATTTGATCTTTTAAAACCCGTCAGATCGTTTGTTCTATGTTTTGATTTGATTTCACGTGACAGACGCAACCGTTCATAAACGACTCATCACTATGGCAACATAACAAACAGGTTAACGAACTTTCTTTTAGTCTTCAGTTTTTCTTAATTCTCTCAATACCACCATGGAGACAAAAAGAAAAAAGTATGATTTGACATTTAAGCTGACAGTTGTCAAATTTGCCGAACAAAATTCTGGAGAAGCAGCGGCAAGACATTTCTCGATTGATCCTAAGAGAGTGCGAGAATGGCGTAAACATAAAGCAGAACTGCAACGTCTGTCCAAGGAAGACGACAAAAGGGCCAGACTGCGAGGTGGAGGGAGGAAGAAGGTCAGTGAAGAGCTGGAGGTGAGCGTGTGTGAGTGGATCCACAGCATGCGGGCAAAGCATCTCAGAGTCTCACGTAAAATGATCAGGGCCAAGGCAAAAGAAGTGTATGCAACAGTGAGTGATGGCAGGGATGAGGAGAGATTTACTGCGAGCGCTGGCTGGCTGGACAAATTCCTGAAGCGCAACGACTTTTCAGTCAGAAGACGCACAACTGTAGCCCAGAAAGACGCCAAGCACTTCACTGAGAAACTGGTGAATTTTGTAACATATACAACGCGGATTATTAAGTCAAAGAAAATACAGCCGAAAAACATTATAGCCATGGACGAAACAGCGGTGTGGTTTGATATGGTGGGCTCTACAACGGTGGATGCAAGAGGTGCGCGCAGTGTCCCACTGAAAACCACAGGTCATGAGAAGAGCCACTTAACTGTGGTGTTGGCTGCGAAAGCAGACGGGACCAAAATGAAACCGTACGTTGTCTTCAAAGGGGGGATCAAGGAGGTGAAAGCAATGCAAAATATCAGTGGGGTGGTGGTGGCCACGTCCAAAAATGGATGGATGAACGAGGAGCTGACTGCAGACTGGCTTCAGAGAGTGGTGGGAAAGCTTAACTTTGCCCCTCGTCTCCTAGCCTGGGATTCATATCGCTGTCATATCAGCGCAGCGACCAAAGCTGAGCTCAAAAGGGGCTACAACATAACCACGGCTGTGATACCCGGTGGCTGTACAAAGTACATACAGGCCCCTGACGTCGTATGGAACCAACCGTTCAAAGCCAGCCTGCACGAGTCCTATGACAACTGGATGGCAGGGGATGTGGACAAGGAGTACACCGCTGGAGGAAATATGAGGGCCCCAGCTCGCCGCTTGTTGGTGTCCTGGGTACTTCAAGCGTTGGAAAAGCTAGATACGGAGCGACTGAAAAATTCCTTTAAGGTATGCTTGTGCGCAGCACGCGCTGTGTGTGTGTGTGTGTGAGGGAGAAAGAGGAGATAATGTATTTCATTAACTTCGGGATGTTATCCTTAGGTATGTGGCCTGACAGTAGCTTCTGATGGAAGCGAGGATCACCTTATCCATTGTTTCAAAGAGGGAGAACCGTGCGCATCTGGGCGGGAGCTGTTACTGCAAGCAAGGCAGGCAGAGTTAGCGGAGGCTGGAGAGGGAGGAGTGGAGGAGAGCGACGTGGAGGAGGAATTTGCCAATGAACTTGTCATTGAGGATCGTGGGGATGATGATAGTGATGAATAGAGTAATTTTCTATCAAATGATTGCAGTTGTTTTACAGGGTAGCGTTCTTTCTTGTTGATGTGTTTCGGGCAACAAGTTCATATATGATGGATTTTAGCGGTAGATATTGTTCTGCCCATTGCTGTCACATCATTTCTTTTTTATGCTGCCAATACCGGTAATCTAAGACATTTCTTACATTAAATGATTTTTAAACATACCGGTATTCGTTTAGCAGTAATTTATATTGTTCTGCTTATTGCTGTCACATCGTTTCGTTTTTTGTGTTTTTTTTATGCTGCCAATAGCCAAAGACAATTCTTACATTAAATGATTTGTTAAACACATTCGAATTAATTATAAATATTAATTAAATACGAATAATACGAATAAAAAATAAATAATATAATGTGGTAACCTCCTATTGTCAATTAAAGGCCTGTCTCTTATAGACGCCTGTCTCAAATACAAGCCGGTGCATTTCGGCGATTTGGGTAAATAGAAGCCCGGGCTATTATTTGAAGTTTTACGGTACTTACTTACTTACTTGTCGAGATATTAAAATGTCATTCTGGGCTACACTCAAAAGGTTGGAGGCTGCAGCCCCTGAAAAATGGTTGGCGACACCCCTGCTCAGAACTAGGTCATCAAATTCTGTGATGGTACTGCTATTTTTGGCATATTATACAGGGATAGCAATCAATCAGTTTATTACTCTAAAATAAAAGAAACTGTTAAACCCTGTTGACATGTTATGTTAAGATGGTCTCCTATCTGTGCCTTTGTTTTTCATTCAGGAATCTGTAGCTTCATGAGCTGCTATGTCTGCTGAGGCTTCAGCTCAGAGGATGGCAACTTCCCCAGTCCCTGTTCCTCTGTCTGCCAGCCAGGGCTCTGCCAGCCAGGGCTCTGAGGAGAAGGAGAGTGGTGGAGCACTGGCAAGGAGCAAGTATATCAAGTTGAACGTGGGGGGCTCCCTGCATTATACCACAGTACAAACCCTGAGCAAAGAGGAAAGCTTGCTGAGGAGCATGTGTGATGGAGGAACCGACGTCGCTATAGACTCAGAAGGTATGTGACACTTCCTGCTACCAGAGCTCACACTTTGGGATTAGAAGAAACAGTGCTGATTGTTGAAAGTTGCAAGAAAGAAACATTTCATATGGTTTTATTCTAGGCTGGATAGTGTTGGATAGGTGTGGGCGCCATTTTGGATTGGTCTTGAACTTCTTACGGGATGGCTCAGTGCCTCTCCCTGAAGCCCACAGAGAGCTGGAGGAAGTTTTGAAAGAGGCTCAGTACTACAGGGTCCAGGGGCTGGTCCAACACTGCCTCGCTACCATGCAGGTACTGTCTCGCCTCATCTGTTTAATTTTGCAGTGGAATTGGGTGTTCTTTATCCATACCCTTATAATAATCAGAACCCATGTATTGAATAAAATGCTGTTTATGTAACAATTCCTAAAATCTATATATACCTCAATCTACTTCTAAAGATTTGTCTGTGTTTTTTGTCATATCAGTCCTATTTATTTTTTCATTGATATATTGATGGAGAATGTGGCTCTGGTGTCCCTCAGATGCGAAATGACATCTATGAGGGGGTGTGCCGCATTCCTATGATCACCTCAGCCACAGAAGAACAAAGGATGATTGCCACCTGTAGGAAGGTGAGAGAAACGAATGGGAATATCGAATGCCAAAGGAGAGCTTCAAGAGAAAAAGGTTCAGGGCAATACAGGGTGTTAAGACAACAATAAATCTTACATGTGCAAATGAAATATTATCCAGTAGTGAATTATATTTGAGCAGTAAATATAAATGAATTCATATTTTAATGTTTTCTGTCTTCTGCAGCCTGTAGTTAAGCTTCAAAACAACAGAGGAAACAACAAGTACTCGTATACCAGGTAATGTTACCCTTCAAAATGGTTCTCAGAAAAAGACATACCCTCACCTAAATACCAAGCACAGAAGTGTTAACTTCATACAAGTAGTAGTGATAATAATAAATGTTTGTGGTGAGTTATGTTTTGTGAAAAGCCTCAAAAGAAAGGAAATTCAAATGACAACCAGAACCTACTCCACTTTTTCTAGGTTTATTCACTCCAGGCTTTTTCTTCTAGATATCTTTCAATATACGAGTTACCAAAAACAAAACAGTTCATTGGGTAGAATCACAGAAGCTCCTCGTGGATGAATAAATTGTAATTCCCCCTGGGATGTTAAGTCATCTTTAATTATATGAAATCGAAAATTTGTGAAAATGAATCAATTTACTGTACTGAATTATCAAATGATCTGGAGTCGTGCGCAAGCTAGCCAGATGTTGTAGAATATTTTAATGGTTGTCTAGCCAAAAGGTTTCCCTAAGCCCGAGAATCAGCTTTATTCAACAAGTTACACAAACAAGGAATGTACTGTGGCAGGAAGGTTCATACGATAAACATATAAGAATCTTAAATATTAAAAAGTAGAAAATGTACAACTGTCTAAATAATTCTAAACACTACTATACAATGTAAAATATAAAATAAGATAAGAAATAAGTGCAATATGACTGGTGATTTTGTGCAATAAAGTGTGTATATTAGGCTTTGCGATTGGTTGTGATATGTTGGAGAAATTTGCAGTAGTGTGTTCAGATTTTGAATGGAGGTGCCAACCAAATCATTTTCATCCAAGGAGTCCTTCAGATACTCTAATAATAATCTAGTAATATTTAAAAAGCATTATCCAGTCACTTTTACTAATGAAGGCCAGAGTATTCACAGTCACTGAACTTTAACAGTAAATAATACAAAAAACTGCTTTGACAGTACTGGATCATTTGTCATTGGTTTTCTTGGTGTCAGATACATTTATAATTATGAGTAATGATTGGTTTGAGCCGTATATTACTGACGCCTTTCACAAGATTTTCATGTAATTATTGAAAATGTTGGCACACACATTAGTTATTATTAATTGTTATGGACTGACAAACCTAATTTTTTCCTTTTCATTAGTAACTCTGATGACAACCTACTCAAGAACATTGAGCTGTTTGATAAGCTGGGTCTACGCTTCAACGGCCGTGTTCTGTTTGTCAAAGATGTGCTTGGTGATGAGATCTGTTGTTGGTCCTTTTATGGCGAAGGCCGCAAGATTGCTGAGGTCTGCTGTACCTCCATTGTCTATGCAACTGAGAAGAAACAGACCAAAGTGAGTGCCTCGAAAGAAGTTAGAGTACCGTGATGATGTATAATCTGGCGACGGTGTGGTATACAGTTTTTGCAAAGTAAACATACGCACATGGGCAACATGGCATGCCAATAATGCTAGCCCACATGCGATCAAATCAAATTGTATTTTTATACCTGCAATGTCACACAGGGCTTCCCGTGCCCATTGAACTGCACCTAAACCCCTCAAAGAAGACAAGGAAAAACTCCCAGGAAAAAAAATACTAACCTCAGATAGACATCTGGTGATAGAGAGGTGCAGACAATAGGCTGAATACAATTAGAAAAGTATGAGTAGTCAAACATGGATATCCTTATGTTTAACCTGCTACTGATATCCAGGCAAAGGCTAATTTCTTGTTCAGGAAGTTTCCTAAATTAGGTCATCTTAGATTTTAGAAAATATATTTTTTCTGTATTATTGAGGGTGAAGAAAATCTATATTGACATATGGTGAATAATTTTAACCCCAAATTAACAGAATTATAACTATGAGTAACTCCCAGGAGCATACCGTCTTGTGCCTCATGAATCATTTATGTAGTCTGTAAGCCTCTATGTAGTCTGAAAGAAATAGGGCGCTATGTCAATGAAAATGGTCATAGTAACATTTATTCTTGTCCATGTCAGTTCATCATTTAATCTGAGTTGATGACTACTTTCAATGAATAGTTAATGTAGCTGATGTAAATTGGTTAAACTCACTCAAGTATAAGTACAGAATCAGGATGAATGAGAGGTCGGAGACCAGCTGTGTGGAGGGTTAGGGCTAACCCTAACCCTTAATCACTGGGTTAGGGTTCCCTTCATCACTGCTGTCTCAATCATCTCTGGCGAGTGTCCGCCTTTGAATCTGGATATGTGAGGGTCTAGCAGTTTGCTCCTGGTTAGAAAGGAAGGTGGCTTATTGTTGTTAAATATATGTATAATATTCTTGTAAATTAAAAAAATCTGTTCAGTGCTTGGACCTGATCATACTTTTTCATACCTGATAGGTGGAGTTTCCAGAAGCACGTATTTTTGAAGAAACTCTCAATATTCTTATCTATGAGAATGGACGCTCTGGTCCCGGTGGAGTGGGTCTTTTGGAGTCTGGTGGCTCGGGTTCCTCTCCCAGGGCTGGTCAGCTGGAGGAAGAGGGGGCAGGAGGGGACAGGGGGGCCGGCATGGCAGGAGGGGACAGAAGGGTGAGACGGATCCACGTGAGGAGGCACATTATGCATGATGAGAGGGGCCATGGTCAACAGACTGTCTACAAGGACTGAAAGAGAAGTCTTTATTCCTGGGGAAATGGAGAGGGATATTAAAAGATGAAGATGCACTACTAGGAGGTAACATTGGGAATCACTGCACATATGATAAATAGAATCCTTTATAGACTGGAAAACACCTAACTTGAAGTTCTCTTGATTTCAAACTTTGGAGAGGAACCTTTGATGTTGGCACAATGCGCTAATAATGATGCCCAAGTACCGTCAACTGGTTTGATATTCCCTGCTTATTGAATGAATGATATGTCATACCAAAATAACATGTACTCACATCATTTCAACAGTTATTGTTAGTGTCATGAACACAAAATAGAGGAGTTCAGTCATAATTTGGTACTTAAACATTGCACAAGTAGTAATTGGGGAGTCTTGGGGATTTCTGGGGAAGGATATGTAAATAGAAACTACACCCACTATTTGCTTTCATATTTTTTTTTATTACATTTGTCATCATTAAGTTATAAAAAATATGGTTAATTTATTATATTTATTATTTTATTATTGTGAATGTATTATGTAAGATCATCTTGTAGGGATTTTGTAGTAGAAGGTTTAGGCAGCTGATTTACAGTTGAATGACAATTTAACTGTAAACATGTAATTTCTGAAATATAATGGATTTTTGTTCATTTGCATTTCAAATTCCAGTTCTGAAACTGAAAGTACCATACCAATGCCATATAATGGGGAGTTTTATTTTTTTGTTTTTACAGATGTGCAAGCCATAATTTCTCAACATTATGTAATTTGTTTGTCCAATGTTAAACTTAGTCTTGTTAAATGTCATTGTCATCATTCATTTGTCATTGTATATAGTTTTATATTTGGATCCTTGAAATAAGTGATTTTTCTCTAACTGTGACAAGTTCCCACATTAAATGTGAGTGACTAACATCTAAATGTGGTATGGATGGAATATTTGTTTTATTTTTTAATATTAGATTATTTGCATCCTATATGATGTTTTCAGTCTGTTAAACTAAACTGATCTAGCACTTCTTGGGGTACAAGTTTCTTAATTCGGGAAGCATTCACTGTGAGCAGTTACAAAAGTAAACAGTATTAGATGACATGATGATGTAAACAATACCTTCTTCCACAGATTTCAGATGTGAATTGCAAAGGTATCACGCAATTTTAAAAGTATCCTTTTTCAACCGTATAGCCTAATTCAAGATCTCTCACAAATGTATTCAAAATATAATATTTTATCTAATTTGCATAGGTAACCCCTAGTAACACCTCTTCTAATTGTATGTGCCAATGACAATTAATCTTTGGATCTAATTCTAAGGTTAATGGCACTGGAATAGTATGGAATGCTTAGTTGATAAATGACAGCAAATCATCAAGTGTGTGTGGGTGCAAATCAGCATCAAACGATCATAGCCCGGCTACTAAGGAGTATGTTAGAGTTTAACTATGTACACAACAGAACTTCTTTCATTTAATGCTGTATTATGAAAGTAATAACCAAAGTATAATTTAAAGGGGTGATTGACTGGGTTTTTGGGGTATTTCACACTGTTCCTTAAGGTCTCCAAATAGGGTATGTAACATTGGTTGGGCTGAAAATGGCCCAGGTGCTGTTCTATGCCCCCTGATACATCCTCTGAAATTTTCCCGGGAAAAAACGCTAGGTTTTCTCCTTTTATGGTATTCTCATGAATATATAGATGAGCTGCGCGCTGATTGGTTGGTTTACAACGAGTGAAGCTGTGGAGCAAAGACGCAACACGGCCAACACTCACTGAAACAACGAAGGTAGAGACTTGAAATAAAAATGTACAAATAAATCTATTGTGTCTACACAACACTGTTTTCAACAGATTGTCTAGATATCATTTGAAATGATTACGTTAGTCAGACCCTCCAGGAATTCGCGATGTTGCGATCGCACCAATTCACGCGAATTCAATGATTCCCCGCGAATTCAGCGCGACGTTGCAATTTTAACCAATCACCGCAATTTTCCAGCAACTTTGACCAATCATCGTCGTCTCCCACAACTCTCTCCAGTAGGGGTTAAATCCAGTGTTGCGGCTGAACGCGTTCATTGAACGAAAGTTCATGAACTCGTTGATAATTTTGGTGAACGTGAACTGAACGTACTGTATTACTGCCTGATGAATGATACTGTGAACGCATTCATTCTGGTGTCTGTGAACTCTTTCACTCTTTTTAATTTCGTTCAGTAAGGTGCCATATTTCTAGAGACTTCCAGGCGAAAAACACACCGTTAACAGTCCTGTATCCAGGGTTGCCCAACCAGTCAATTGCTGCGTGTGCTTTCTTCTACTGTCTATGCCTGGCAAGCGTGAGAGCGCCGAGTTGCGTAGAGGCCGAGAGCGGTATTGCAGACAGATGGAGATTTCAATCTTTTTTGGTAAAAAAAAGGGAGATTCCTCCCTTCAATGCATGCGAATGTAAATCCTGGTTGGATAAGGATTAAAAATGGGATATGATGAAAATTGGCATGTTGGTAAGGTTATTTAGGGGACTATTTCTCAATGGTTTTATTCTTTGATGAATGTTTGTTAATTACTTAATTTTCAACCAATAACTCGATTAAAATGACAAAGAGGGAAATTCGCAACTTTTTATCGCAACTTTTACTTGCTCCCGCAATTTCATCGCAACAAACACCTAAAAAACACCGAAACTTTCATCGCAACTTTTTGGAAAAACTCCCGCGAAATCAGGAATTTTAGCCCGCAACTATCACAAAAAAGGCCTGCGATATCCTGGGGGGACTGGTTAGTTGTTTCCACTTCTGTTGTCAAAGCAAACTGGATCGACTTAGGTGGGTAGAACGTTACATCTTAGCAACCAAACTATATCGTGATTCAACTCAGCTTCAGTTAGCTAGATAAAAAATAATCTGCCAAAACTCTGGACAAACATGCATCGTGAATTGTAGATTTACATGTACGGGTTATGTATTCGAATGAAACACAGTCAGGAACAAGAAATAACGTTAGCCCCATTGCCAATAAACTAAATCATCACACATTCTACCAATGGTAGATACAGGCAGGATACGTTAGCATCAGTGTTGGGGTAGTTACTCAGAAAAAGTAACTAGTTACAAGTTACTAGTTACTTCTGAAAATTGTAACTAGATTACCTTACTAGTTACTGCATTTGAAAAGTAACTTCACTACTAGTTACTTTACTTTCCAAAATTTTAAGCAAATGTCCAAATTCATTAACCCTACTCCTGAGAACAAAACCAGCATGTTATAGGAACCATTGTAGTGGTTTAAGAAAAATAAATGTACATTACATTTAGACATTTAGCAGACACTCTTATCCAGAGCGATTTACAGTAAGTACAGGGACATTCCCCCGAGGCAAGTGGGGTGAAGTGCCTTGCCCAAGGACACAACGTCAGTTTGCATGACCGGTAATCGAACTGGCAACCTTCGAATTACTAGCCCGATTCCCTCACCGCTCAGCCACCTGACTCCAATAATGGCACTATTCCCATAAAATAGAAACAGAAATGCACTTAACCCAAAATATAGAAACAGAAAATCCACTTCATCATTGCCTAAATAAACAGAAAATGCACTTTATCCCAAGAAGTTTATAATTTCTCTATTCTTCAAAATAGCGATTGTATCGCATGAGTAAAAGTCTCTTGAATCTTTTGTCCGACAGCCTGTTCCTCCTCAGGGTCAGAAAAATACTGCCCAGGCTGAAAAGCCTTTCGACAGGTGCACTTGATGGTATTTGAGTGTTGTATTGCTTTGCAATATCCTTAATCCTAGGGAACCTGGAGAGAACCTCCCAGTTGGATCCGGGAATTTGTAAGTACTCCATGACTTCTGTTTCTGCTGTGTAGGAAAACTGTGTAGGAAGACTTCAAAATCAAAAAAGTCAGTGTGACTGGAGGTGGTTGGGCTCTGAACTGCTGGTCCAATCTGTGGCTCATTAGGAATCCGGGCACGACACTCAGAAATTAGCAGGCTTTTAACAGCATCTCTTCTCAAATCAAATCAAATGTATTTGTATAGCCCTTTTTACACGCAAGCATGTCACAGAGGGCTTCACATATGCCCATAGAGCTGCCCCTCAACCAACCTAAACCCTCAAGGAAGACAAGGAAAAACTCCCAAAAAACTGTCAACAGGAGAAAAAAAAAAATGGAAGAAACCTTGGGAGGAGCAATTCAGAGAGGGATCCCCTCCTCCAGAGACGGTTGGTGGGAGAGAGGAGCAGAACACAGGCTAAACATAGTCATACAGTGTCGATGGGTTTTAAAACACCAAAATCCATTATTCAACTTTATAGATGTAGGACAGGACCGGGAGACTCGCGACCAGGTCCAGCGTTGGCTGACCGACGACCAGGCAGGTGCTGACAACTCAAACCCCCCACACCACAAGGGATGTGTGTGGGGGGGGGGACAGAGAGAGGAGAACAGGGATTAGAGAATGCCAGGCGCAGCTAACAGTTACAGTCATAATAGAATGAGATCCCCACCGGTCAAGTGTGGACTGGTGCAGCAATTTAACAGAGCAAAAAAGGGGAATTTGATGCAACCCCACACACCAAGACAGCGACAGCCCCCCTCATTTGGAACATGAAATCTGTTCCAGGGGAAGAGAACTCTAAAATAAGTTATACTTAAAGAATAAGGATGGAAACAACCCGTCCCCCGTTGCCTCCAACTAGTAACATACTTACCTTTAACAGTCGTAGAATTGACTAAACAATAACGTTTTTAACCTAATTTTAAACGTCGAAACAGTATCAGACTCCCTAATTGAGACGGGTAGTTTATTCCAGAGAAGAGGCGCTCTATATGAGAACGCCCTACCTCCAGCTGTTTTTTTCTTAATTTTGGGAACCACCAGATAGCCGGCATCTTGAGATCTAAGTGTCTTCTCATCTTTACATTTACATTTAGTCATTTAGCAGACGCTCTTATCCAGAGCGACTTACAGTAAGTACAGGGACATTCCCCCGAGGCAAGTAGGGTGAAGTGCCTTGCCCAAGGACACAACATCAGTTGGCATGACCGGGAATCGAACTGGCAACCTTCGGATTACTATCCCGATTCCCTCACCGCTCAGCCACCTGACTCCCTTTGAGCCAGCGGACCTTGAATTTGGGCATTGTTGCAGCAGCCATGAGAGCATCCTTGCGGTCCAAGACAGATGAAAATCTGCCTTTGATCGCCTGTGATATGAAACATATAGGCTACAGTTCAATAAAGGGAACAGCTTTTTAAATGGGCACAACCCACATACTCAGCTCTGCTGCTCATCCTACAAATGCATGTTCCTAACAAATGTGACACTATTTAAAAGGGAAATAAACAGGCTTTCCAACGCTATAAGATTTATTGCCAAGAAGCGTTGTTACAACAAAGAAATAATCTACCAAACACAAATGTTTACTTTTTGTGCTGAGTTTAAATGCTATACACTGTAGACTATTATGTAAGGGGTATTCATTTTATCATTCAATATGTATTTACCTGTACAATAGCTTCAGGCATGCCAGCTGTCATCTGAGAAAGGCCATCCTTCATCGCAAGCAACTTCAACATCAGAATTTCCAAGGTTGGCAGGGGGGTGCCATAGTAGCAATCATCATCACCTTGTAGTATATCTAATGCAGCAGCAAGAGGTTTTGACACTATACAATATTCCTTCAGGAACTGATACTCTCGCTCAGTGATGCATTTAACACCCAGTCTATAGCAAATGTTATTTAAATCTCTGATTGGGATCTCTATGATGAGGGACAGGGTGTCATGAGTCGATTTCCAGCGTGTAGCAGTGGGCATGATGAGCTTTCTTTTGATCACATCCTCAACCTGGTCTGAAGCCACAGTAGAGCGACTAGGGTTAGGGTTAACCTGTCCAGAGAGCTGTGCACTTGGCGAGAGCACTTCTGTAAACTGCTTTACAGTCATTGTTACTTGTCAGCCATTTCTCAAAGTCATTTTTGGAGATCAGGTTCAGTGTATGCAAAGCACAGCGCAAGTGAGGCGGCAATGAATATGTCGCGTCTGATTCTGTAGAGAGTACTTCAGAAACATCGGTAAAAGTGACTACCTCCTCATCATCGGATAGCTCATCAGTCAGACCCATTATCAGGCTGGGATTCAAACATTCTGAAGGCTTTTACAAAATTGCTGCCATTATCTGTAACGCATGCTGTGACTTTATGCGATAGTCCATAAGCTGAATGAATCTGTTCTATTTCATTAGCTATGACATCATATGTATGTCTTCCTCTCACTCTCTTACAGGCTAGAGCTGCCTTCTGACGTTTAAAACTAATGTTGTTAATCCAGTGAGCGGTCATTCCTAAATAACTTTTGTTGTTGGCGGACCAAATATCTGCAGTTGTTGTAACATAATCCAAGGACTCAAACGTTCTTTTAAGATTGGAATGTCAGAATAACATTGGTCTAGGTATTGGGAAAATGTTTTCCTGTCTGACGTTGGCATGCGAGTATACAGCTCACCTATGGTTCAGCTACAGTAAAGCAAAGATGCATAAGATAAAAGTGGCATACAATGATGCACTTAGAATCCTGTGTAAGTGTCCAAGATGGACCAGTGCCATTTGTTTGTGATGAATAATGTTCCCACCTTCCATGCTGGGCTGAGGAATTGTATGTACAGATTTATGTCCCGATTAACAGAGTCAAGGAATACAATTTTAACCGCCTTAACCAACCCTGCACTTGGTGATACCAGATATACCTCCCAACTCTGGAAACACTGGAACACGCATATATATCTGTTTTAATTGTTGTGCATATGTATGAGCTATATGTATATTTGTATGTTTTGTATGTTCCCCTTATGTAATATGTGGTAGCCAGTATGTCTGTATGTATTTATGTTTGTGTGTACTCCTCTTGTAATATGTTATGTGTATTTTTTTATCTGGACCTTGAGTCTGCAAATAAAGTTAAATAAATAAAAAATATTCAGATCACGTGAAAAATGATCCAAAGACTCGTATCCGAAGCATAGACATATATTAGTAGACACAGCAACTTTTCTCTTCCAAGATGGCGTCCCCATTCATTTCTCTGAAAAATGCTCAGTTCAAGTACAAATACAAACACACACTAACACTTCCTGTTCCGACACAACACAAACACTAACACTTCCTGTTCCGACAACACAAACACTAACACTTCCTGTTCCGACACAACACAAACACTAACACTTCCTGTTCCGACACAACACAAACACTAACACTTCCTGTTCCGACAACACAAACACTTCCTGTTCCGACACAACACAAACACTAACACTTCCCGTTCCGACAACAAAAAACACTAACGCTTCCTGTTCCGACAACACAAACACTAACGCTTCCTGTTCCGACACAGCACAAACACTAACGCTTCCTGTTCCGACAACACAAACACTAACGCTCCCTGTTCCGACACAACACAAACACTAACGCTTCCTGTTCCGACAACACACAAACACTAACATTTCCCGTTCCGACACAACACAAACGCTAACGCTTCCTGTTCCGACACAACACAAACACTAACACTTCCTGTTCCGACAACACAAATACTAACACTTCCCGTTCCGACACAACACAAACACTAACACTTCCCGTTCCGACACAACACAAACACTAACACTTCCTGTTCCGACAACACAAACACTAACACTTCCTGTTCCGATAACACAAACACTAACACTTCCTGTTCCAATAACACAAACACTAACACTTCCTGTTCCGACAACACAAACACTAACACTTCCTGTTCCGACAACAAAAAACACTAACACTTCCCGTTCCGACACAACACAAACACTAACACTTCCCATTCCGACACAACACAAACACTAACACTTCCCGTTCCGACCCATCACAAACACTAACACTTCCCGTTCCGACAACACAAACACTAACGCTTCCTGTTCCGACACAACTCAAACACTAACGCTTCCTGTTCCGACAACACAAACACTAACACTTCCTGTTCCGACACAACACAAACACTAACACTTCCTGTTACGACACAACACAAACACTTCCTGTTCGGACACAACACAAACACTAACACTTCCTGTTCCGACACAACACAAACACTAACACTTCCTGTTCCGACAACACACAAACACTAACACTTCCTGTTCCGACACAACACAAACACTAACACTTCCTGTTGCAACACAACACAAAAACTAACACTTCCTGTTGCAACACAACACAAACACTAACACTTCCTGTTCCAACACAACACACACACTGTCTCACACACACACACACACACACACACACACAGCCTCACACACACACACACAGCCTCACACACACACTGCCTCACAAACACACAGCCGGAACAGGAAGTGGCAGTGTTTGTGTTGTGTTGGAACAGGAATTACACACTGCCTCACACACACTGCCTTACACACACATACACACACACACTGCCTCACACACACACACACGCATACATATGGAAGCAAATCAGTGACATAATGTTTTGAATTTTAAAAGGCATCGAATACTTAATATTGAAATTTAAACAAGACCGAATTCTCATATGAATATATTTCAATGTAAAATAAAATTCAGGTTGCTCAAATTCAAGTCATTTACATCATAAATTTGTTGAAACCACATTATGACATTAAAGATGATAAACAAAGTATGAAAATAAAAATACATAGGCCTAGCTTACTGTAATAAGCGATAAAACATCTAATGTGGTCACTATTATACATTTAATTTGGTCTGCTACTTTTTGGGAGCCCTCTTTCTTGAATTTTGCAGACTGAGGTGTTCCCTGGCGTTCTGATTAAATCTTCAAATTCGGAGTAACCTTCGAGCAAGCTGTTGCTCTGTTAGCTCTGTTGCGGAAAAAACGGGGCGCTCTTTTTGGCTATGGTGAGCAGCCATAGACTTATGTGAGCAGCCAATAGCAGCGTTGCTGATCAAGGTTTCTACTATCGATACATACCCCCTTTTTGGATGTGTCATTTGATCTTGGATGTAATAAGCGACGTACGGAGAACGGGCCCCTGTTCCGACACAACACAAACACTGCCACTTCCTATTCCGACAACACAAACACTAACACTTCCCGTTCCGACAACACAAACACTAACACTTCCTGTTCCGACAACACAAACACTTCCTGTTCCGACACAACACTAACACTTCCTGTTCCGACACAAACACTAACACTTCCCGTTCCGACAACACAAACACTAACACTTCCTGTTCCGACAACACAAACACTTCCTGTTCCGACACAACACTAACACTTCCCGTTCCAACACAACACTTCCCGTTCCGACACAACACAAACACTTCCCGTTCCGACACAACACAAACACTAACACTTCCCGTTCCGACACAACACAAACACTAACACGTCCCGTTCCGACAACACAAACACTAACGCTTCCTGTTCCGACAACACAAACACTAACGCTTCCTGTTCCGACACAACACAAACACTAACGCTTCCTGTTTCGACACAACACAAACACTAACGCTTCCTGTTCCGACAACACAAACACTTCCTGTTCCAACACAAACACTAACACTTCCTGTTCCGACACAACACAAACACTTCCTGTTCCGACACAACACAAACACTAACACTTCCTGTTCCGACACAACACAAACACTAACACTTCCTGTTCCGACACAACACAAACACTAACACTTCCTGTTCCGACACATCTAGTATTTTTCTAAATCTTGGCGATTCGATAGTGGACAGTGGAGGCATGTCTTCCACGATGTACCCGGCAACTAGTTTGTTAATTTCCTTTTGTGTTACCTTCTGCGCTCCAAGACCAAGATGCTGGAAAATCTTAGCTTGTTTAGGCGGGGTTGGTTGGTGATGAGCGTCTTCAACTGACAGGCTAGCGGGATCTGTCGCCACAAGTTTTGAAGTGCTATGCTGGCCTGTCAAATGCTTCATCAGGTTGCTCATTGAGTTGACAGCAGTTGAAAGACACCTCTCGCCTGGACATAGAGTGCATTTTACTATAATATTTTTGTCCTTTCGAGCAACAAAGTTAAAATAATGGTTGACTGGCAAAAATGGCTTGGGTAACACAGGAAAGTGTGTTTCTGAGGTCTAGTAAAGTAGTGTAGTTACCAATATTTTGAGTGTAATGCGTTACTTTACTTTGTTACCTATAATAGTAATATCGTTACTGTAATCCGTTACTTTGTAACTCGTTACCCCCAACACTGGTTAGCATTGCTAATAACTGTTAGCGACAACATCATACAGCTTGCGGTTGTGATGAACCTAAGGTCGCAACAGCACCTCCTTTCTGGTTCAGCTTCTTAGCAAATCCTGATTTAAATTGTCCCCAGTTTTCGTGTCTTGTTCTTTGGAAAGATAGTGAAAAGTGTCAGGATTCCCGGTACAGCCTGGAACACTGCATTTACGGCGCTCCATTTTCAATATCTTGAAAACTTATGAACTTTCTTATTTGTAATTCCTGTGGAAGTACCGAGCAGCGCGCAGTTAGCTAAAAAAGTGTCGGAGATCTACGCGACCTCCGTTTATGTTCCTGGACCAGAAAACCAGAGGGCATTTTGTACATTTTGGGGCGTGACAAAGTTGATGCTGCAAGTTGTGACGTCAAAACAAAAGCTAGCGTTTGCAAGTTGCAGTTTCAAAAAGTGAAATTTTGATAGGAAAGAGGTTTCAATGGACTTTGAGGTTCACTGTATGTCTATTTTACACACCAAACTGTCATTTTTCAACTATGACAAGGTAAAATCGGTTTTGCAATCAATCACCCCTTTAAAATGCCACTGTGCTTACAGGGAGTCAGGTGGCTGAGCGGTTAGGGAATCGGGCTAGTAATCGGAAGGTTGCCAGTTCGATTCCCGGCCGTGCAAAATGACGTTGTGTCCTTGGGCAAGGCACTTCACCCTACTTGTCTCGGGGGAATGTCTCTGTACTTACTGTAAGTCGCTCTGGATAAGAGCGTCTGCTAAAATGACAAAAAATGTACAACCTTGTGTCCAAAGGAAGTGTTGGGAGTGCCTTGAGTCATTTGAGATATTTTACATTACATTTACACATTTAGCAGACGCTTTTATCCAAAGCGACTTCCACGAGAGAGCTTTACAAAAGTGCATAGGTCACTGATCATAACAACGAGATAGCCCCAACATTGCGAGCAACCAAAACATGAAGCCTACATTGTGAAAAACCAAATAAGTGCCAAAGGGAAGAACCATAAGAGCATGCAGTTAAACAAGTCACAATTAAACAACATGAAACTCAAAAAGTGCAAGAGTGTACCTGTAGAAAAACAATCAACAGTAAAATATTTCACAGCGAGTACAAGAATTTAAATCCGTTACAACTAACCAACAAGAGCAACAAGTCTCTCAAGAGTCATTGTGATCCTGGAGGAAACTAACATCAGGTCCAGCCAAGCATTCCTAAGTGCCGTTGTACTCCCGGAACAAGTGCGTCTTGAGCCTTTTCTTGAAGGTGGAGAGACAGTCAGTGTCTCTGATGGAGGTGGGGAGTTGATTCCACCATTGGGGGGCCAGACAGGAGAAGAGCTTGTGTTGGGACCGGGCGCTCTTGAGCGGTGGGACCACCAGACGGTTGTCAGAAGAAGACCGTAGGTGGCGGGTGGGGGTGTAAGGCTGGAGGAGAGACTTGATGTAGTCGGGTGCACTCCCGTTCACCGCTCGGAAGGTCAGTACCAGAGTTTTGAATCTGATACGTGCCGTGATGGGAAGCCAGTGGAGGGAGATGAGGAGCGGGGTAACATGGGAGCGTCTGGGTAGATTGAAGGCCAGACGGGCCGCTGCGTTCTGAATCCTCTGGAGAGGGTGGGTTGCGCATGCTGGGAGACCGGTGAGCAGCGAGTTGCAGTAGTCCAACTTTGAGAGGACAAGTGCTTGGACTAGCAGCTGGGTGGAATGCTCAGACAGGTATCTCCTGATCTTCCGGATGTTGTAGAGGGTGAATCTACATGACCGGGAGACCGCAGCAATGTGGGCTGTGAGGGAGAGCTAGTCATCCATGGTCACCCCGAGGTTCCTGGCAGAGGATGAAGGGTTACCGTCGCCGATCCCAGGGTGATTGAGAGATCGTGGGAGATGGAGGGTTTGGCCGGGATGATGAGGAGTTCTGTTTTGGCGAGGTTCAGCTGGAGGTGGTGCTTGGTCATCGAGGCGGAGATGTCTGTGAGGCAGGCCTCGATCCTAGCTGAGATCCCCGGATCAGTCGGGGGGAACGACAGGTAGAACTGTGTGTCGTCAGCGTAGCAGTGGTAGGAGAAGCCATGGGAGGTGTTGATTGGTCCAAGCGAGGTGGTGTACAGGGAGAAGAGGAGGGGTCCAAGGACGAAGCCCTGTGGGACACCAGTGGAGAGCTGGCGTGTGCCTGACACTTTGCCTCCCCAGGAGACCTGGTAGGATCTTCCCAACAGGTAGGATGAGATCCACTGAAGTGCAGTGCCAGTGATGCCCATCTGCTGGCCAGAAAGTCTGGCGAGCAGGATTTGATGGTTAACCGTATCAAACGCTGCAGAAAGGTCCAGCAGAATGATGACAGATGACCTTGAAGCCGCTCTGGCAGACTGGAGGGCAGTGGTGACTGACAGGATAAAGTATAAAGTATCTTAGTTTTATAACTAATATAATAATTTATAAAGAATCTACTGTGGTACTCTGTGTCTAGAGGAGGCTACACAAAACGCACCTGACGCATGACAAAATATCAAATTTCAATAGCATTAGTTTTGTGTCTGCTGCGGCAATTAACTGAAACCTGAAAGTGTCTTGTGCCTTGGCACAGGCTCTACTAGTCTTTGGAACTCTGCTGGAGGGGTGGCACACCATTATTCCAAAAGGTCCCATCATTAGGTGATGATGGTGGTGTACTGCACTGTGTATTTGCTTGGTATATTTATAAGAACATACAAAACACATACAATTGAATATGGTAAAGCTAATGTGTAAAGCAAATTACAATAAATGTATAACTATTTTTGGGACAGGTTCAATGGTTGATTCTAAGATGTCAACATATAAAACATGTAAAAGTTGCAGCTGTGTTACTGTATTGTATTGGACAGGCTACTTGTCTACCTACCAACATCCAGGCAGTAGTCAGGCAATGCATTCATGTGTTTTGGGGGAGTGACTTTGAAGGGAGGTTGGTGGGATATTTTAGTTTGAATCCTTTTGAACTTAAGCCAAAACTGCTTGGTTCACCAAGTCTTGGAACTGGGAGCAAGCAAAGTTCAGCAATACATTTTATGAATGTGAAGATAGCTTGTCCATGGAAAAGTTGATACTGTTAATCACATGTTCGAAGAAGAGTGGACAAGTACACATTCATCAACCAGTTCAAATTTTTTTTTAATTGTAGTTATGAAACAGATATAAAACCATGTATCCCAAATCATAACACATCATTACAAAGGCACCGATAAATGACAATAGCTATGTTCTGGACCTTTCCTTCTTGAGAAGTGTGAATGGATCTTCTCAAATGCTTTGAGAATATCTTTTTGGCCAAGGTAGCTGTTGAATAATACCTTTCAAATATTTTCCTTGTCAATTGTTCCCCATTATTAACTATGATCTGTTAAGAAAGATTTAAGGTTAGTAAAATCATAAAAGGAGAAAACGGTTACTTACCAACTTTAACATATAACTAAGATGATTTACTTATTATTTGTTGTGGTTGAGAATCATCTTCACAGAAACATTTATAACAAAGCTGCTATATTTCTGAACCAAAAATACAAAAGATTAAGACAATTAGTAGGGTAAATATGGTATTAGGGTACAAATGCCAAATAATTCTGAGAATAGTATTAGTAAAAAGGGTTTAATATACAATTTAACAACAACAAAAAATCATGGTAATCTGCAAGAGAGGTGAAGAGGAGGTGATTTGATTATATTATAACGCTCATCCTGCTTTTAGGGTTAGGGTTTAGTTTTATTTACTATTTCCATTTTACAACTGGTAGGTAATACTGTGGTCACAGCAGTCCCAGTCTAGAAGTTCTCTTCCATGAAACCACAGCTTGATCTCTCTCTGAGCCCCCTCCACTGAATCACTGGCATGGACAACATTTCTAGAGAAACAAAACAATTAGGGTTTAGTTGGCATTTCCATTTAAAATTCCCATGTGCCATTGTGAATGTAGCTCTACCGCCATTTAAACCTAATTGACAGTTCCTTTGGCACATCATATAATACAAAGCAGGATTTGGGGGTTAGCGAGGTAACTTTAGATTTAAACTTTAACCCTTGTGTTCGGGTCATTCTGACCCATCAGTCATTGTGACCCACCGTCGTATTGCGACAACTTTACCGCATACAAAAACAAAGTGAATAATTTTCTTTTAACCGTTGGGCTGTCTCAGACCCCCCACATTGCAAAGGTTGAAAGAAAATTATTTTGATTTGTTTTTGTATTGGGTAAAATTGGGTAAACACAACGATGGTTCGTTATGAACATTTGGGTCATGTGACCCGAAGGCAGCACAAGGGTTAAGTGTCATGACAGTGGTTCACTTTTTACCTGGGTACCTATATCACCAAAGTCACCTGTGCTGCACACCTAACCTGCTTGGGAGCAGGTCATGTTCGAAATTGTTTGAAACTAATTGACTTGTTTGTTGTGGGTCAGATGAGGGGTATAACTGTTGTGTGAGTATGTGTGTGTGTGTGTGGGGATGTTTATATTGTTTTATTGTGCAGTTTTTTTTGAGTGCCACCCTTTTATTTACTAGAGATAGTTTCACTTCCTTGTAGGCCATTTTATTCCTTTCATTTGGCACTATTGCTTTGTCCTTTGTGGTGTGCGTGGTTTGTTTATCATTTTATTATAATTAATGAACTTGTATATTCTTTCTTTAGGAAGACCATTTCAGCTTATTGTGCTCACACCTTCCTACAATCTCATTATACCCATGTTAAGCACCTTTCTATGCCTAGAGCAAACCCAAACAATAAGGGATGTCACAGATGCGAATGTTATTGAAGGATAAAGAAATTACGAATACAAATATTGACTGATATACCAAAATCACCTGCTTATATGAATGCTGAAGTCTCCTCTAATGGTGCCTGCTTGGGCCTCAGCTGGGTTGGTGTGGCCTACCATGATCCGAGATGCCTGGACAACATTGTGCCCCTCCCACACCTACACAGCAAACAATATGATAATTCAAAAATATCCATGAAAATCTGACATCCAATAAAATCAAATAGGGAGATATGTAATGGTTAGTAAACTAGATTAGCTAACTGACACAGGGATATGTTTTTAATAGGGGTGTAACGGTACACAGAAGTATTGGAGTATATTGGGGTCAAAGTTCAATACCAGTTTGGTACAAAAGGAAAATGCAACAAATCTCAAATGCTAGGTTTCTTTTCACATGACTTTAAGGCCACATCCTAAACTTTATGTCAATCTGCTCAAAAAGTAATGTCTACAAGACAGTAGGGCTGGGCGATACATAAAAAAATTTCTCTCGATATTGTCAACATTTTTACGATGTTCTATATATATCTCGATATGTTTTCATTTGCATTTCAATAATAAAAAAACATGATTTTCTTTTGCCCCCATTAGAAAACAACAAAAACAATTTAGATAGAATAGCTATTGTTACAAAGTAAAACAAGACAGTGAAAACAGTTAATATTTTCCATTTGGGACTTTTGTTGAGAAAATTGAGCTCAAGTCCGATGAGTGCCCCTTGTTTTACATTTTGAGCCATTTCCTCTATCTAGTTAGCTTGCCGCGAGCATTTCTCAAGCTCCCAGCATTAAGATAAGGACAGATGAGGACAAATAGTGTCGCGTTTTCCCTCATTTAATCTTATCGACCTCATAACCCTAACCCCATCAATAAAGTAGAAACACATGTGACTGACTCAGCACCAAACCGTGACATCCAAACCATGACAGTTCGGTACAAATACATGTTTTCAAATCATTATCATAATTTACAACATCAATAAAATACAATTATTTCATTTATTAGGATAGGCTACATGATATATTAGGTTAGCCAGCTACATAGCTGTCAAGTTAACCATGGTTACATTGTTAAACAAACATTGTGACCCAATATGTTCTAATCAGTAGAGACCCCAGGCATTACAATTTTGGCTCAATCAAATCATTCCCCAGTACAAGCACTGCCATAGAGAGAATCATAAACACCATCCTCTAGAATCTCTGTCTATGGCTCCGCTCCAAACCAGACACACCACGGACATTCTTTCAAGGAAATCCAGACACCACACTCAATCAATAGCTACCATCTACCCTTTCCAGCCGGATCATTCAAATATGGGAAACCAGTTTCCCATGGTTCCTGTCTTAATATCTTCGCCATCCAATCATCGATTTTATTTCTGAAAACTACCAGATACTCATGACAACATAAGCTAAAAGCACATATAATTTGTTAAGGAGTTACTGGGCGTGAATAATAAATGTATTGTCAGCAACGTTTTGCCATTTTTTGCCTGAGCGGAGCCAGAGAGGATGGGAGACCATATAGGCCAGGTGTCCCCAAACTTTCTTTAATGTGGGGCCGGCTCGGTCTGTAACAGAAAATTACATGGGCCGGAGTGACTACCAGTATTATTGTGGAGATTTTATTATGATTTTAAATGTATTTATTATGCTAGATTAGTTTATTATTTTGTATTGCACCGTACATCCGTATGGTGACCCCTTCCTCCTCTGCCAGGAACCTCGGGTTACCATGGATGACAAGTTCTCCTTCACTGCCCACATTGCTGCGGTCTCCCGGTCGTGCAGATTCATCCTCTACAACATCCGGAAGATCAGGAGATACCTGTCTGAGCATTCCACCCAGCTGCTAGTCCAAGCACTTGTCCTCTCATCTCCCTCCACTGGCTTCCCATCACGGCCCGTATCAGATTCAACACCCTGGTACTGACCTTCCGAGCGGTGAACGGGACTGCACCCGACTACATCAAATCTCTCCTCCAGCCTTACACCCCCAACCGCCACCTACGGTCTTCTTCTGACAACCGTCTGGTGGTCCCACCTCTCAAGAGCGCCCGCTCCCAACCCAAGCTCTTGTCCTGCCTGGCCCCCCAATGGTGGAATCAACTCCCCACCTCCATCAGAGACACTGACTGTCTCCCCACATTCAAGAAAAGGCTCAAGACGCACTTGTTCCGGGAGTACAACGGTACTTAGGAATGATTTGCTGGACGTGATGTTACAGGTACACTCTTGCACTTTTTAGATTCATGTTGTTTAATTGTAACTTGTTTAACTACATGCTCTTATGGTTCTTCCCTTTGGCACTCATGTTTTTGGGGCTATCTCATTGTTAAGATCAGTGGCCTATGCACTTTTGTAAAACTATCTCTTGGAAGTCGCTTTGGATAAAAGCATCTGCTAAATGAATAAATGTAAATGTAAAATCTAAATGTATATCAAGGGATATATAGCCTATTAAAAGAGCATTATTACTATTGTAATGACTTTTTGTAATATTCATTGCTATTGAAATCAAAACATTTACTTACTATTAATCAGTGTGAACTGATAAATAAAAAAAAATGTCTGGCAATGTTCAGAGGGCCGGTCCAAATGTGTGGGCGGGCCATATTCGGCCCGCAGGCCGTAGTTTGGGGACCCCTGATATAGACCTTGTTTGGCCAATTTGGTCGATTGTGGAATAAAGTCACACCTTTTTCGTTATGGAGAGGAGTATCCAGCTATAGCTCTAGCTAGATTTTTTGGGGGGGAATTCCGTTTTTTCCCCACTAATCACTGGCCATACCTTTTAAACAAAATATGATATTTCTAATCTGTCTGCTGTTATACATTGCCCACAGATTTATGTATCTTTCATATGCTCTACGTTTTCCTCCATCTTGTAATTAAAGTGGTTGAAAATGAAGTTTGATGAAGTATGGCGGACGGAGAAGATTTTGGTAAAAAATGGCTGCTTGAAATCTCCTTGATAAAGGATGATTTGCCTTAAGTCATCATACATATATTTATATCATTAGAAAGCCCAACAAAAATAACATGGACAGAAACGTTAATTTAGCTAATTGGAAGATGTAACAAAAATATATATTATGCGTTAAAGATTAAGGGTGGAGTTAAAATTCGATGTGAATGAAATTCTCTCACCATGACAACCACGGGCCCAGAGGTCATGTAGTGCAGCAGACCAGGGTAGAAAGGTTTCCTTTTCAACTCCTCATAGTGCTGAGAGAGCAAATCTTTTGGGACCTGTACAAAGTGGCATTTCATAATGCATTCATTCAGTATCGCGACTGAACGGTTTGGATTACATGTGCAATATATTAAAGACGAGGTTTACATATATTGTACCTCAAATTCGTCAGGCATTCTCTTACCTGCAACATCTTTAAACCCACTAGTTTGAAGCCCCGTTGTTCAAAGCGCTGCATGATATTTCCCACCAGACGGCGCTGCACCCCATCTGGTTTCACTGCAATGAGGGTCCTCTCTGTCACACCCGGGATCCCTGCGCAAGGAGGATTGTTTTGCATAATTTACTGGCCTTTCACATGCACCATTACACAAGAAAAGAATCTAATTTAATGTTTCTGTCCATGTTATTTTTGTTGAGAAAGGTTGAACATTTATATATATTCTATTGGATAACTTTGTTCAGGGGAGACAGATAGTCCCAACAAGGGAGGGGGTGACAGGGGGGTTAGGGTTAATCCAAGGGTGATCGAATGTCCGAAGAAGCTGCTGTAGAAGCTGTTCATTCTCATCATGATCTTTCACCCATCTGTAGCGTCTCATCTCTAACTGCCCTCCTGTACAGAGTCTGCCATCTCTAACTGCCCCTGTACAGAGTCTAACTATTCCTTGCTGTTTTCAAGTGCGGACTTCATTAGTGGACGCCAACTCATTGAATACAGCTTAAGAACTTTGTGACAATATATTTACGGTTTTAAGGTTTCAAAATTCAAATCAATTTTAATTTGCGACATTATCAATTAATTAACCATTTCATATCGACCCCATGGGTATATTTCTAATAGCCTACACAATTACTTAAAAAAACTAGCTGCCTGAATTGTTATTGTAGCCTATGATGATTTAAAGTGTTTATGTTATATGCTATGATGATCTTGATGTTATTGCCAACAAAACAGATCGGAAAACAAAACTCTTGTTTTTGTAAAAACTGATCAAACACAAACTATGATAATAAAAAAAACGTATAAAATGTTATCTTTATATAGTGTGTGTTTCATCCATAATCGAGGCAAAAATCGTGCAGTCTACGGCCGGCGAAATCCGGACCAGTGCGTTTTATTTAAAAACGCCTAGGTAATTTTCATGTAGCCCGTGTCATCCCTGGTGGGGAGCAAATAAATTAAAAGGTTTATCGAGGTAATGGGAGATACAAGGACTCAACAAAAAATCTTGATTGTACTTGATCAAATTATTTTAAGTAGGCTATTATTTTCGAGTCGGCCTACCATGTGACTAAATGTAATGTAAATGACTAAATGTAATGTACCACAATTACAGAATAGTTTGCAAAATAGTTACTTCAATATAAATGAGCAATTTCAAAAGCACGTGAAGGCTCATGCGCTCAAAGCAAAACGTTGTCATGCGCTCCCAATGGTCCCATGGTGACACCCATATTAGTTTAAAAAAGTGCTTACTGTAGACCATTATATCTTTAGAGAATTGTATATTCTTATTACAAAGCGAATATTAAAATACCACAATGAGTATTTCCGTAGGCTACGTCGCACATCTGGAATATTAACAAACCAAACAGACGGACATTAATGGTAAACGTGATTGAAAATGCTTTTAATCCTGAATGGTGGAGGATCCACATTACCTAAATGGATTTACCCGAATATGTGTTAACCAATTAAAATTAAATAATCACAACTGGGAATGGTTTCACAAAGTAGGCTATGACACATAACCTGATTGCCGTTACTTTTCTCGCAAACAGTTTCTTTACATTACCTGATAAAGTGTTGTGTCCAGCGACGCTCTTTTGTCTGAACAGCGTAAAGGTGGTCTCCGGTACAAAACCATTTTTTGACGGATTTGCTACAGTATATGTCAGTTTACCATTTAGAAAAATATTCTTCAAAGCACCCCGAAAAAAAAGAACCATGATTCAAAGTGTATGGATACACTTCCAAAACTTCAATGGTTTACGAGTCACGTCCCCCACGAGTCACTTCATGTTTAACCCCAAACATGCCAGCAGGTGTAGATAATCAAGACCACTTATGAGTAGTTTATTCGTTAAAAGGTTAGTTACCTTACATCCATTATGCATGTTTATTTTATTGTAATTTCTGGTCAAATGGTGCTATAGTATTTTAAGAAACTGCACTACAAAAATAAACACTGGTAGAGGATGAGTGAGGAAATGTACACTTTTATATCGCAACTGGGGTTAGGGTATCAACATGCATATGTAGAGTAACACACAGAAGACAGAAGTCCACCCCTTTGAAAAGTCAACACACTCTAAACTAACACAAGAGGATCATGTACCTGATAAAAAGGTCAAAGCCCGAGAACAAAATAATCTATCCTGGAATCATGTCCTTAAACACTCTTTTGTAGGTCAAAAAGCAACTATAAAAACTCTAACAAAAACACAAACAGGAAAATCAAATGGCAGCTGATCAGGTCCATATATATTTTTTTTTTTACATCAAATCTAGTCTAAGGATCAAGTAACAAATACTTTCACCTATTTTGACCAAATGTGCAAATTTAGAAATGACCAACTTATCTTATTTTCTAGTTTTGCGAAAGTTTGATTGTCAGAAGGATTTGAAAAAGAACCATTTCGTTTTTTAATTAATAAAGTATTCACTGAAATAAATGACAATATCATTCTTACCATTTTATACAAAACAAGCACTTTATTAATCAAGCATGGTTTTTCTGTTTCAGAATGGAATGATATGAAAGTTTTAAGTTTAAAATGTGTGTCTCCTTTGGAGATGAAAAACAGAATGCAAGTTCAATAAAGCAGACATTTTTTTAAACTCACAATTGAGTTAGAAAGTGCTGAGTTCCAGCCTGGCCTTGTTCCAGAGACTGGGACAGTCCTGCCTCAGTTTGCTCAAGGTTCGGGTTTAGACCAGGCCAGCCATCTTATGTCATCTCATTATTTGGCCTTGTCATCATTGGCAACAGACAAGTAAAAGAGGGCACTGCTAAAAACAAATCAAAAATGTTCAACCCTCCTACAGTAGAAATGGAGCAGAAGCCTATCCAAGTGGCATTCAACAAGACCATGAAGACTGGCACTCTTATTTTCCCAAAAGTTGACAAAGGTGTTCCAGGGAGCTGAAGTATTGGCAGTGGGAGTGGGCCTCATGTGACAGTGTGCTATAGCTTGACGGTGCCTGTAGGCAGGCTGCTATTACATAATCTATAATAGCGCAAGTCGTTAATCAGTCTGTGCACACTCTGAGTGAACGAGGGCAAGTCCTAGAGAAAGAATGCAGAGATATCAAAATCAAACCCTGCAGACAAGAAACATTAATAATTCAATATTCATACCCACATTTCATTGGTCGTTTCCAAGGCTTTCATTCTGTATAGACTGATTATTTCTTTCAATATGACTCCAACTTACATTCTTATTTAACACCTTATGGAAAAATGTTCAGTAAAGTCTAAAGGCTGAAATATGCTTCTGCGTCTCCGTTTACGGATGGGCGGGCGCACGGATATGCACGGATACGGACGGATAGACTGCGGTTATGGTTTCTCCGTTGGCTTAGGGTGCTGAAAACAATTCACCGCCAGAAGAGTAGGTGGCGCAACATTTTTTTTGTAAGTCGTCGTGGAGTGTTTATTTACCTAGGTTATCGAGAAGTCGGAGCAAATTTACAAATTAGCCATTTCATCAATAAAATACGCACATTTTCAGCAACTACACTGCCCATTTCTTGTCACATTTTAATTCAGATGCTGATTTACATGTACTGTTTAGCTGAAATATGAATTGTAAAAACTTACAGCAATGGCGGTCAAAGGATTCTGTTCGTCCTGTTTATCACGACAACCCTGCCCCCGCCCCTGACGCAAGCGGTTCTTAATACTGACCAATCACAGCCAAGGAGGTCTCCGTAGCTCTCCGAAATTACGACGGATAGTTCGAAAATTCAGGGAGGTGCACGTCGAGCTCTCCGGGGCTCTCCGAGGGCTGACAGAGAGCTCGTAGAGGGCGTTCCACGGAGACGAGGGCGTTCCCATGTGTCCGTTTTTCGAAAAACGCAGAAGCATATATCGGCCTTAAGCCCTCTTCATGCAGTAGGTCTAACCTCTCTTCCTGTAGTAGGTATAACCTCATCATGTAGTAGGTCTAACCTCTTCTTACCTTCTCAAGTTTAAAATTGCGTCCAAGCACAACTCGTTGGTTTGAATCCACTCCCTGGCATCCATTCAGAAACTCTGGCATGAAGACGGAGTAGAAGACCTCAAAGTCCACAGAGGCCATGTTGTAGATGGCCAGAGCCACCTCCTCCTGCAGCAGGTCGTGGCTCCTGTGGAGAAGGACTTGCAGAAGAACGTTGATGAAATGGAACAGCATGGAGGTCCGGAAAAGTTTCTGGGGGGGAAAAAAGTGTGACAGTCAAGGGTGTTTTGAGATTTCTCAAAGCAATTTGTCTTGCAGACATTGTTATCAGTTTACATGTTGTAATGAGTATGTTGAGTCTATGTAATGAGTAGAGTGTAAAGGAATGGCACCCAACTCACTCTATGGTACAGTTTGTGCTTGCTGTTGAGTGATTCCAGATAGGAGAGATTCTGTTTGAAGATGTGGATGTCAGGTTGCAGAAATGACTGTCCAAAAGCCTTAAGACACAAATCATACTCAAAATCAGGAAACTCAAAGCACATTTAAGAAAAAAATCTTCCACAAAATACACTGTAGGCTGCTATAACATTTTGCCCCACTCTGCTGTTTTTCCTCCCCCGAAAATGTATATATTCTTATAGATATTTGGTTTGCATCACCATTGTAGCATTATGTAACATGAAAACAATATGGATAAGTGTTCATTTCTGTTAGGGTTAGGGTTAAAAAAAAAACACAGTAGTAAGGAGGCACAAGAGTTTGTTAATTTACAATATTATTGAACAGAGAAAAAATATGACAAGAAATTAACATGCCCACTCAAATACAAATCAAAACGTAAGCACACACCTGCATAGCAGCTATGAACTGGGCTTGATTCTCCATGGCTTCCTCTGCCACTCCTCTCTGAACACTTGCCAGGACCGAGGTTTTGAAGAAGTACCTCCAGTTCTGGTGAAGAACCTGGTAAAGCAGCTCGAACATCTCTGCCTTCACATCCGGGGAGGAGCGCTGAATAATGAGATGCCACAGTCAGTCTGTGTGCATGTGTATGCAGTATGAGGATCCAACTATGAGCATGGGAGTGTGACATTATAAAAAAAAAAGAAAGGTATTCCTGCTTGGATTACCTGAACACATTTCCCACATGTGTAGCACTTAAGTACTATTTACTTGTGCTAACCCTACTTGTGCTAACCCTAACCCTGTGTTGTGGGTCTAGTTACTGTGGGCTTTCCTCTAACCTCTGCCACGATGGGATAGACCTGGTCCATGCACAGTGAGAGGATGTTTGGAAGAAAAGGTTTGAAGGCCTGTCCAGGCTCCTGCACCACCACCTGGAGGATCTTCAGAAACTTCTCCACCACTCTGCATCCAGCGCTACCTTCCTGCAAGATACTGGCAGCCAGCTGCTCTCTGCAACACACACAAACATAGCTACAGTGTAGAGCTTGCACAGCTACAAGAACAGCTTCCTGGTAGGACCACTGAAGCATTAATGCACTTGATACTATTCCCACTGAAACAGCTACACACAGCAATGACATTTTCAAAAGAATTTCTAACATGGCAACATATTAGACAATAAAGCTTTTTGAATCTTGAATCTTTTATATAATAGAATTCAAATTCACAGTATGGACATCACAGTTTGGTGCATGCAGTCAGACGAAGAATACATCTTCAGTCAGTCACAGGCGTTTATATTTAATGGAAACGGAGGAGGTCGATCAGATGAAATGAGCGAATACGCTTCTCATCTGTCCGTATTTTAGTGCCGCGAGATTGTAAAATGCTCACGGCAAGCTAGCTAGATAGAGCGAAAACAGGAAAAGGAGGGAAAACTAATATTCTAAGCTTGTTAGCTATCTGATCCAGTATATTTTTTTAATATATATTTTCCCACATGTAGATCAAATTTATTGCATCTCTACCAAAACCACACACTTTATATTGTCTTACTGCAAGTTAGCTAGCCAGAATTTCATCCAAAAAGAAACCCCTTTGAAACAGGCCGATTCAATCGAACCATGACCCCAAAACCGCGGTACGTACCGTGACTTCTGTGTACCATTACACCGTCTTTGGTAATACATCTCAATGAAAAGTACAATTTGCATATGTAGCCCACCTTGTGAACATGCTGAGGAAAGTATGGATGACTTGTCCTGTGAAAGGAACCCCCATCTGCACACGTAGCCCTTGAAACAGTGTCAGGAAGAAGCTCAACATCACATCTGTCACATCTAGGCACAAGAGAAGAACACAGTAAGCATTACCTTTTGAGTAAAACTAAATGTGGCAATATACTCACAAAAAACATTCTTCATTGCAAGGATGTGAACATTTAGCAAATCCTTAACGTTGAATTAGTACATACTCTTAATATACTTTCGCATTACTTTGTAAGTAAGTCGCTCTGGATAAGAGCGTCTGCTAAATGACTAAATGTAAGTAAGCATTCTGAAATAACAGAAACTACACCCTGGGTTATCTTAATGCCTACCATACCAAGTGTAAGCACAACATCAAGACACTTTTTCTTGGGTTTGATCCTTTTTATTTTCTATGTACAGCAGTGTATTGTAAGAAATAAGATCCCACGGCAGTTGTTTCTATTAAGCTCATTCATAGACTTGTAATTAAGAGTGATTATGTTCCCTTCTTACCTGGCTGCTCAATGATCACAGGAAACAGAGCCAGGGAAACTTGCACAGATTCCTGGAGAGACTGATAGCAGATCTGACGAGATTTGGTTGATTCGCCTGAAATGCTGTCCACAATGTCCCTCAACACAGGCAGGGTCTGGTGTAGTACTGCTTTCACTGTAAATAAACAGATTTTGACATTTTGAGGAAAGAAAGGAAGGAAGGAAGATAGAAAGGTAGATTAAAAGGTAGAACGAAAGAAAGGAAGGAAAGAAGGAAGGACTGACTGTCATCCAGGCCGAGTCGTGGTGGCAAGTTGGCGGTGCCCCTCAGCAAGCGGTAGTGGCGTGTCAGGGCTGCTAACATGTTGGCATGGTTACTGGACCGTGTGTGCCACTGCTGGTCACTCTCCGGAAGGTTAGGCCAAGGAAGAAGCAGCATGTTGGACAGGGCCCTACACACCAACATGTGAGCCTGTGTAGGAAACACACACTTTACCATCATGAATTCAGGTAACTTTTGAATTACAAGTTGAAGACAATGCCCTAATTACATAGGATTCATAGTAACAGTAACTATATAAGTTTAGAATATATTTAAAAGAACAAATACAAAACCGAAAGTAAAATAAATACAAGAAATAGGGGGGAAACCAATTAGTATTAGTTCACCAGCTGCAGTGACTAACTTTTCTAGAACCTCAAAGCTTTGTGTGTGCCCAATTTATTTGATTTTTTAATGAATAATGTTGTTGAATCCCTTAACCTCTGCTTGATCATTCTGTTGTTGGCCCTAAAGTTGTTGTTGAGTTTGAAGAATTTTGCAAGGTAAAAATTATAAAAAGTCTTATAGCTACTTAATACAGTGGCTGGTAGATTTCTATGTGCCCAAGTATAAAAAAAAAACATACCAGCATTTGGCAGGTATTAATTTAACTTTAGCACTAGCCCCATTGAGTTAGCCAACAAGGGTCAAGGATGGTGCCTTAACCGTAACCATAACCCGCTCCTGACCCGAGGACTGTGGCTAAATCTCTCAAACTGTTCTGGAATCTAAAAGACCCGAGGACTGTGGCTACATCTCTCAAACTGTTCTGGAATCTAAAAGACCCGAGGACTGTGGCTACATCTCTCAAACTGTTCTGGAATCTAAAATGGTGCTCTAGCTTTAGTTACAATTCTGTCAGGAAGACTAAAATGTCTGAAACCTAGGTATCATCCCTGATGACAATATGGATTTGAAGAAGCATTTTGCTCAAAAAACACACACCTGTCAGTATTTTCCAAGCTACTGGACGGGCACTCAGAGCTGCACCAAGCCCTATGTTACTTCTTTGTGCACAAAACTGTCCTTTTCTACATGCTGTAGCACAGTCTCATAATATACTGCATCCACAATTGTTTACAATGTTGCTCTTAAACTATGATTCTGTTTTTGTTGAACTGTACTATGTGAGTTTTGTTGTTGATGTTATTGTTGCACTACTGTTGAGATGTGGTCACTTTACACAGTGCCTGGTAGCTGGTAACACACAGACCGCTTCTTTCCCCTAACAACTGAAATACTGTTGCCAGAACCATGCACTTCTGATGTGATATTGCTCTGTACTTTCAATATGCTCTATTTCTACAATGACTTATCCGCTAAATTATTAAAATGCAGTTGTAAATGAATCTCAGTCCTGACCTCTGGGTGCAGCCTGTGTGTCTGGCTCTCTGTGATGAGGCTGAAGATGTTCTGGACAGCTGGCAATGTGGCCAAGAACACAGGCCGCACGGTGGTGGCCATGGAAACCAGGAGGTGGCATGCCGACAGCAGCAACTTTTCAGGTACCTGTGACAGAAGGGGCAAATAGAAAAAAATATTTTGGACAAAAATTATAATAATTTAAACACAAATACTTTATTATTCAAATATAATTTGACTGGTAGTCCTGTCTGCTCGAGCAGCTCACCCCGTCACTACAAGAAGCCACAGAGATTTGTGCTGGGGCCTTCTCTAGATCAACTGGCCTGGTGTTTCATGCACATGACTTCTTCCTGGTGATTCAGTCACATGACTTCTCCTACCATGACTACTTTGATGATACACAACTGCTTCTCCTTTGCTCATTCAGCCTCCCAGAAATGTCTGGCTGGCCTGTCTTCATATATGTCCTCCCACCCACTCAAGCAGATTGACGTCACCCCCCCTGGATCCTGAAGCCTACAATCACACCGCTCTGATCTGTCTAGGATCCGTGTGTTGTTGTCTTACATGGAGAGTTATGCAGTATTGTAGTGCAGGATTGTTGCACCGTTCCTTGGCACTAACCACTGTAATACTGTAAGAACTGTACACTTCTTGTCCCAAATTATCTGCTGCAGTTACATTTTGCACTATTTGTTCATCACCTTGGTTAAACTCCTGTTACACAGGAAACACACCACTGATCTGTATTTGCAGTTCTTTTAAATAATTTGCTAAACTCTTTGGCAACTTGTAGTCTGCACTTTAAGTTCATAGAAATTAAACACCTTCAACCCCTGTGGAGGAGCACAGAGCAACACACGTTCCACAGTCCAAATACTTGTGTGGTGTCCACTTATATGAGAGTGCTGGTGATACTACCTTGGCTGTGATGAGTGGACTGCTGGCATTCACAACGGAGGTGATGAGGTTTATGAATCTGCTCTGGTTTTGCCTTTGAACCTCACTGTAGAACTGAGCCAGCCAATGGGAATAGGCCTGCAATGCAGCCAAGGACTGGGCATGGCTAGAACACACATCCATACAAGCATCAAAAGATAAGACCTGGTGAACTGGCAATAAAAACAAATGTTCAAGACCTGAAGATAGAGTTTTGTTTCCCTTCATGACTCATGAGAACAGATATGACAAAAGTATATTACTGTCAGTCAATACCATACAAATATACTTGACATTAAACAATGAAAAAATGAAAGTATAAGAGACCAACAGAAAAATTAAATAACTCTATGAACAAAAGCCACATAACTGAAAGGTTGACACTCACACATCAATTAGGTCTGGCTTGAGCACGGAGGGAACAGCAGTCTCTAGGTCGTACAGGCTGATCTGAGAGCCATAGCATGTTACCTCCGCCAACCTAAGTCAAGAAAAAGTTATATATGTATTAATGTTATATGCATATACAAATGCCAATGTCGTGTAACATTATAATGAGGTAAATGTATTGATGATTAGAGTTGATGTCCCAAATGGTGCCAACCAAACTAAATAAGCTAGTACTTACACATATATAGGCTGCAAATAAGTGAATATTATGTTGTTGTTTTTTTTTATATATATATATACAATTATTTACCAAATTCTGGAATTCAACTCTATGAATTTATATTTTACAGACTTGTTTTATGTCTATTTGTAGAGACTGCAGAATTTCTAAATCCTGCCCCAAGCTGAGGCCAATAGAACGTCAGTTTGGATGTTTAGCATTTGGATTCAACCCTGATGAGTGTTAAACAATACAAGAGCACTCTCTGACCTCTCCACCACAGCCAGGGCATCACTAAAACGTGCTGCAAACACATCTCCAATAAAATACTCTGCCAGGCGCCCAACTGCCTGGAGAAGGGAACTGAGATCCCTGAGGGAACAGTGAAGCCTGCGACAATCATTCTCCGCTGTGATGTTCAACCTACGACCTGCAGCGAGACAAGTTTACACATGGTGTTGTTGACATCTCTGAACATGCAAGTTTACACATGGTGTTGTTGACATCTCTGAACATGCAAGTTTACACATGGTGTTGTTGACATCTCTGAACATGGTAACCGTAGTCAGCTAAATGAGAAATAATGTTGTAAAAAAACGAACTTGTGCCTGAGGTGATGATGAACTGCTGTAAACCCAGATACACATCCAAATTCTCTTGAAGAACAGGAAACTAGGTGGGAGGAGAGAGACTGGTTAGTTTTCTTATAATAAGTGGAAATTAGGGAAAGAGGGCAGATACTACTAAGTACGAGGGTGTCACTGCTCAAGTACTCATTCCTACTCTCTTCTAATATTAAATCCTGTTGTAAGTCCCGTCAACAGAACCTGCTTTAAACCGTGTCCTCAGTATATCCTTTAGGCACAATGCGTTTCAACTTAATCCACAAGTCAGTTTGAGCAACAATTTATTTTTCATGTGTTCATAAAATTGACTTAAAGTTGAGAGGGAATCAAAAAACGGTCTAGTAGGGACACAACAAACATTTGTTCTGCGGCTCCAACAGTAGTTACAGAACAGCCTGTTGATAATTGCACATTATTGTTTGAGAAATATTTGAATTGTGTTGGTTTATAATATGAATGATCTTATTCTTGACACATTTAGATCTTTTATACTTTCTGCCCTAGCTAGTGCTTAACTAGTTATATGCTCTACTACAGCTAATATAAAAACAACTCTTAGAAAAGGCCTTAAAAACAGCAAATTGATACTGTATCAGTTCTGACCAGCGATATTTACATTTAGTCATTTAGCAGATGCTCTTATCCAGAGCGACTTACAGCAAGTACAGGGACATTCCCCCGAGGCAAGTAGGGTGAAGTGTCTTGCCCAAGGACACAACGTCAGTTGGCATGACCGGGAATCGAACTGGCAACCTTCGGATTACTAGCCCGATTCCCTCACCGCTCAGCCACCTGACTCCCTGATATTTTGGCAGTGTACATGACACGGCATCCTTAGGTTTTAGCCTGGACATCCAACTAACATTTCAAAATCCAATAGCTAACATTTTCACCGTAGCACAATTTGGTTTTATATATATCATACTTTAAAGCAGCAATTTGCTTCTTCATAGTCTTACCTTGAGTGGAATTCTGAATGAACGGAAAAGCCAAATAAATAGATGCTGCGCACTTGCTACTCTAACCCGCTAAATTAGTGTTGCCTTCAGTTGCCTATGAGACAACTGAAAAATAAGCTCGCAGCTGTCAAAAATTGATAAATTCTTACTAAGTCTGATAGACTATGCACTACTGAATAAAAATGTGCTGCTTGTCCTAGTAAATGTTTTGTCAGTGCGCAAACATAATGGCTGCACTAGGATTCTTTATTTAGACTTAGTTTTTATTTGAACATTTTCTTTAAGCAGTGAGGGAATAGGGCTAGTAATCTGAAGGTTGCCAGTTCAATTCCCGGCCGTGTCAATTGACGTTGTGTCCTTGGGCACATCCTTGGGCAAGGCACTTCACCTTACTTGCTTCGGGGGGAATGTCCCTGTACTTACTGTAAGTCGCTCTGGATAAGAGCGTCTGCTAAATGACTAAATGTAAATATAGCTTATACATACTTTAATTTGAAGAAATCTAGCTATTAAAATTGTAGCCAATCATTTACTCACAGCTCTCAGACAATTATTCAATCAAACAATATCATGGGTTTGAATACTGATCCCTTTTTGAACACTTGAATATTGAAAGATTCTTGTCCATCCCTAGTAAGTACAAGAAACATGTTTCAGAGGGTAAAAACTCCTTCCAAGCTTGTGCTTTCAAATCATCAAGGGAATCCACTCTGAAATGTACAGCCCAAAATAAAAGTTCACACTAAGTCAAATATAGACCATTATTCTGGAAACGTATCCATAATGGACAGAGGACAACTTCAAGACTGACATCAAAACAACGTCTACTTACCAAGGTGGAAAAGGCATGGGAGGGGAGCAGCTCCATCACCTTGGCAACCACCTCAAGACTTTGACGCAGGTACCGCTGCCACTCTGTCTGTTGCTGTGGTTACAGAAACATTTCCTGAATTGAGCACTTTTATCATACAGTGTGTGTAGGAGTGTCATTGCTACTTTGTTGTCTCCAGATTCTAAACTAATTTGATTTGTCAGGTGTTCATTTCTCTTACATCATCATCCAAGATCTCATCATCCAGTTCCTCAAACTGGGCCTGGTTGTATCGAAACTGGATTCGGTTCAGAACCTCCCTCAATAACAGCACCAAAGCATCTTTATACCTGTCCAGACAGACAGATGACCAGAATACCAAAGTGATATGACATAGGTATATATATGTAATAATTTATATATATATATATATATATATTGGACATATGACATTCAAGGGAATTCATATGTATATACCTGTTTAATACACTCTCTCTGTCAGCCAGTCTACTTTTGATTTTAGTGGTCAAGTAATCCAAGAAAATGCTCCATATATCCAAGCAGGCAAAGTAACCTTCATGGGTAGGCTGTAAAACAAAGTTATGGAAAATCGGAAATTAGCTTGTTCAAGAATTCTTGTAAAGTCAGCTTTTCAAGAATCCAATACATGCTGCATACAGTGCCAACATGTTGCACACTTAAATACATCAATCATATACTGACTCTGTAGATCAAGTGGTCCCATTTCAAATACAGCCCTCTGTTACTTTAGATAAGTGTCTGCTAAATGAATACTTGATATTTCTCATGAAGGCTAAATACCTTTAAATGGCCTGGAATTTTGACAATGGAGAATTATTTTATTTTTAGGATAAAACAACAATAAACTTGTACTGACTTGATAATATTATCAAATCACTTTCAATCAAGAGATTAGCACTTAGCACCAATGCTGTATTTTTATGTTATTCATGTCTACAAGGAAATCAACTAAATCTTTGAGAACAGCTTGTTTATGATGTCAGAACGAAAACAGAACTACTTTAAAATATGACATTTTACCCTGAATTTGATTTGTACTTAGTATTTACTATTGATCTAAAATTAGCCAGGCACCAGATGTTTCTTATTTCACAAGACGGATTAAAGAAATGCTGCATGTATTTAAACAGGGTCTTAAGGTGTCATTTGTGGAGACTGATACCTGGTTGAAGGTGTACTTGAACAGCAGGGCTAGGAACTCCACAACAGGAAACTGAGCGTTGGATTCAATCCGCCTGAGGTGAACGCTGACAAAAAGGCGCAGAAAATCTGAAAACCTTTCCAAGTAGCTGTAGACAAAGAATAAGAGTTGATACTACTAATTAGCAGTAGTTAAATAAAAAATGGTAAATAAATCAAGGCCGTAATCATAATACATATTGGAGGGACACATCCCCACCAATATTCAAATCTGGTCAAAATGTCCCCCCCAATATATTGATATAAAAATATAAATGTGCTATGCTACGACAGGAAACCACGCACGCTGTTCGAAATTATCATTTAAAAAAATATATTCGTCCCCACCAATGTTGATTCCATGGCTACGGCCTTGAAATAAATGCTGTTCATTCATAAATGCATGGTAATGTTGATATTGGCAATTAATGCAAAGTTTGGGGAACTGTTTTTAACAGATATAAACACACTGCGTATATTTTTTCTTTTACATTGCGACTAGAAGATGGGACTATGAATTAGGCAACCTCACTGCAAAACTGAAAACTAAACTCGCTCGTCTGGTGCACACGGCCATGAAGGTCATTGGAAAAAGCAGCTACCAGACCTTGCAGTCTATTTATGAACAATCTGTTCTTAGTCAAGCCCAGAGAATAGTAAGGGACCTTTCTCACATTCTCCATTCAGAGTATGACCTCCTACCCTCAGGGAGGCGATATAGAGTCCCTTATTGCAAACTCAACCGTTTTAAGAACTCATTTGTTACAACTTCCATAACATTTCTCAATGCTGCTTGAGGATGAAATCTATGTAATAATTTTTATAGTGCCTTTATTACGGTGATCTTTTAGCATGTATTATTATGAGGTGTATGTATGTGTTATGTTATGGGATATGTGCAATACTGTTATGTAACTGTTGATAATGTTTGGCTGAGGATGTATTGTTTGTTGTTATTGTGACTGTCAAGGCATTTATGACGCACCACAGAGACCAAGACAAATTTCCCTGAGCGGGACAATAAAGTTCATCGTATCGTAGTGCAAGCTTAAAACATCAGACTTATAAAACATGAAAAATCCTGACACAGTTTTGTTATACTACTGTTTAGCAAATATAATTTTCTGTGTGTGCACACGTGCGTAATTGAAAAGAAGAGTTGAGAAGTCAAAAATGTCCAAACAAAAACAAACAGGTGTATGTATGGGAGAATGTGTACTTGTGCACAACCAGCTTTTATTTGTTTCCCATTCACATCAATAGATAGCAGCACCCTACATATTAACTTACATCTTGCTTGGAGGGTCATGACTGCAGCACAAACCATCCTATATTTGTGATACACCACACCCTTTTTTAGTTTATTGCTTCATTAAAGCCTGCCAAATATTAAACTGTATTTTGTCCATGACTAACTATGTTTACTGAATCATCAATATACCATCAGACACCATCAGATAGAGCTGAACAACCTGTTGTACAACAAATTTAGACATGATGAGAATCAATCTTAAATGTTTTCAAATCCACCATGAGGAGATACATAGTCTTAGTATTGCTAGCAGTGAGGCATTGCAGAAGCATTTTCTGAGACGATCTCCAAAAATGACAACTGAGTCAATAAGAAACAACCTTCTTACCCAAAGGACACAGCCAAACCCCCACTGTAGTGTACAAGAACCCCCCCCCCCCACATGAAGGCATACCTCTCATCCAGTTCCTGCAGTCTGCTCTTAACGGTGTGAGCGTTGTGTTCACGGGTCAGCCTCTGCAGCAGGAAGAAGGTCTGTTGAAACATTCGGAGCAGGTACTCCTCAAAGTCCAGTGGCACGCAGTTCTTTGACACCAGTTCGTTGACACACGTCATGGCCAACACCCCAAGCCGTGCCCGCTCAGAGTGGCTGCCTGCAGGGAGCTGTGAGAGGCGGCCCCCTTCGCTGGCTGGAGGTGCCAAGGAGCCTGGGTCCAGCAGGCCGTTAGAGGAGGAAGACAAGGAGTAGATGGAGGGGGCAGGCTTGGCCTTTGCCCGTAGGTCACAACCAAAACGTGCAAAGTGGAAAATGGATGCCAACAGGGCTGGAGTGATGCTGGTGGACAGTGGAATCCAGCTAAACAGGTGGGCAAGACACTCCAGGGCTAGGGAACAGAGCTGCTCACTCTCCTGGTCAAGCATGGGCATGGGTTGGCATAGCAGCTTGGAGTACTGGTTACTCTGTAGTAGACTGCACAATACTTCTGCTACAACACAACAAGATGGAGCAGGGGGTGAATAACATGGCCACATCATATTCAAAATACATACCCATGGAACCAAGCACAATTTCTCAATTACTTTTGTTTTCAATTTATCAATTAAATGGTGTGGCTTTACATGGCAGTGGTTTATGAAACACTTAATATACCATGCCAGAAGTAACAAAAGTCAGAGATCGAAAAAAGTAGATCCATATACAGTCTCCGAAAGCCGACTTGTTGAATAGTGACAGCTTTTACGAGTCAAATGGTTTCCCATAAAAATCAACTCACTGTTTTCTCCCGAGGTGGGGGAGGGAGGGGGGGTGGCAGCTGTAACACTGTGCTTGTCCCACATTGTCTCAAGGATACCTGAAGCACAGAACAACTATTAGCATCGAAATGTTTGATGGGTGTCAGGTGGCTGAGCGGTTAGGGAAGCAGGCTAGTAATCAGAAGGTTGCCAGTTCGATTCCCGGCTGTGCAAAATGACGTTGTGTCCTTGGGCAAGGCACTTCACCCTACTTGCCTCGGGGAGAATGTCCCTGTACTTACTCGCTCTGGATAAGAGCGTCTGCTAAATGACTAAATGTAAATGATGGGATGTTAATCACAATTGAGAGTTGTTGAGAGGGGTGGTTGATGCTCTGCCCCTGGGCCCGGGTTGGCTGTAGCTAGGAGATCACTGTGACTGACAGGTGCCTCACTTGTTGCAGTCAGCGTTTGTAGTGAGTTATAGTCAACAGAGTAAACGGGCTGAAATTTGGAGAAGTATTTTATCAAGTTGTTCAATTGCAAGAAGAAATTGTTTTTTCCCCCCGTTGCAAACGTTTTTAATAGTAGATAAATTAACCCGTTAAGGAGTAGCGTCACACATATGTGATTCTGAACATTCCAACCGACTATTTTCCGATAGACAAAAACTATATGACAAACGCTATAGTATGGCTTCAAAATTTACAATTAGGAGGCTAACAAGTAACACTAGCAGGTAGTAGCATTGCTACAAGTATTATGCAAATGCATGTTCGCCACATGTGTGCCGGCGGCTCTGGTGCAAGCAAGTGCTCAGGTATTAGTATAAAGGCTAAACAGACTTCGAACGTCTCAAGCAATCCTATAGGAATGGGTTGATAAGAAATTAAGCAGGAAGTAGTCATATGCAAACTGTGTCACCTTGTTGGACAGGTGCACTGAAATTGGAAGAAAAAAAAAATCTATTGGGCTGTCAGCAATTTTATAAATCAGAATGACAAAGCCATTGCAAATAGTCCTGTTTTGTGAGAGACACATTTTGAAGAGTGATCATCAAAATGCTATAAGAGCTTCCCCAGTAAAAGTGACACACGCACACTTCTATTGCAATCCAGCACCTTCCTCCAAACACCAGTGAGCCGTCCTCACCCGTCAACAGACCAAGCACTGTTGGCATCTGCTCCAGCAGCAGCTTGCGAAGCTCATCCTTCCGTGCCACACTGAGATCTTCCCGAGGGCATGCCAGCTCCTCAGATGTCGTCTTCAGTAACACCAGTCCCAGAGACGTCATCACTGGAGACTGGATCAACTACAGAGGCCCACAGAGGTTTTAACATTAGTTTACAATCAATGTTATAAATACATTAATGCTTCTGAAGATACTGTTACTGACTGTACCCTGATACAGAACCATTCCAGTTCATAATAATTACCAAATGATACAAGTTTAAATTAAGACAATAAAGTATGGTGCACTACCGTTACAATTGTGACTAGAGTTATACCTCAAGGGTGTTTGTGAAGAAGTCATGATAGAACATCGGCCAGTCCTGCCGACCAATATCCACAATAACTTTGCAGAGTTTATTGCGTATGAAGTAGGGCATGGCTTTGTGCTGGGTTAACAGTAACTTGGGTAGACAGCTGCGGATCTCCATCTTGTCCTGGGAGACCACTCCAAGCCACATCTTATTCACCAGGTTCTACGAAAAGGGGTGAAAATCAAATAATGGTTGTTCTAACATTTCTAGAAGAAACAATATGGATTTAACATGATTACAAATAAAAAAATCTAATATGGGAGAGTGGGGAAAGTTGTTTCAGGATTAAGTTGTCAAAGTGAATTTTACTCAAACTATAGGCTTGATGTCAATGTCCAATAAGCTAATTAGCAATCTAAGACAAACAACCCTCAGATTGTCAACATGGTTGTTCTATAGCTAACTCAATACACGTTTGTTATACATGTGTGGTCAACAACAAATCGCAAAAATGTTGTAGTGAGACAGAATAAGGGGTCAGCTATTAAATGCTATTACACTTAAATGGCCATGTCAAGGTTTGTGGTCAGGGCAGGTGAATTTGTTGGGTTAGGGTTAGTTGTCTCATTATATTGATATTAAAATATAGGAAATCATACACATGCAAGAAAATAAAACAAAATAAGGTAAGGTTGTCTGGGAGTACAACAGTACTTAGGAATGATTTGTTGGACCTGATGTTAGTTTCCTCCAGGAACACAATGACTCTTATTGAGGGACTTGTTGCTCTTGTTGGTTAGTTGTAACTGATTTAACTACTTGTACTCGCTGTGAATTATATTATTGTTGCTTGCTTTTCTACAGGTAAACTCTTGTACTTTTGAGGTTCATGTTGTTTAATTGTAACTTGTTTAACTGCATGCTCTTATGGTTCTTCCCATTGGCACTTATTTGTTTTTCACAATGTATGCTTCATGTTTTGGCTACCCGCAATGTTTTTGGGGCTATCTCGTTGTTATGATCAGTGACATATGCACTTTTGTAAAGCTCTTTCTTGGAATTCGCTTTGGATAAAAGCGTCTGCTAAATGAATAAATGTAAGGTCTTATGCCCACAAACTTGCATAATAAGTTGCTATCAACAACATTAATAATAACAACAAGAATATTAGGTTGGATGAATGGCCTGACTGTCAAAGCAGCAAATGCTTCATTTCTCTCTCAGAACGAATGGCTTGTCATTAAAAACAGTGACAGCATAATGTTTGAAACACATTTATTTCACCATCAGCTCAGCCCAAAATGAAGAAATGTAAGTTATGAAATTAGCAGTATGTCGTTGCATTGTTTATTCACTGTAGACAAATAAATACCAGGTAAATACCACTTGCAAAGAGTTTGGTACCCATCCTCATTAATCCTTATTTTTCAAATTCCTAAAATGCAACAAATAACTTTTAATAAACACCTATAGGTGTTATTAAAATCTTGCTATAGATAGCAACAGCCGTGGTCGAAAACATTAGCATCCTTGCATTTTCAAGTTGTGAATAAAAGAAACAGCTTTTTCAAGACTGACAGACAGCACGTGTTGGATCCCCCTTGCTGCTTCACAGTCCAGAGTTCTGCCTATGCGTCATTTTGAACTACTAACATAATTAATATTATATGCCAGTTAATATCTACTTCACCTAACCCTAACCCAGTTAATATCTACTTCACCTAATCCTAACCCAGTTAATATCTACTTCACCTAACCCTAACCCAGTTAATATCTACTTCACCTAACCCTAACCCAGTTAATATCTACTTCACCTAACACTAACCCAGTTAATATCTACTTCACCTAACACTAACCCAGTTAATATCTACTTCAATATCATCACATCTACACAGGCCTAAAATCATGGAAGAATGTACAACTTACCTCAAACACTGTGAGGCTGTACATCATTACATACTCATTACTCGTATTAGACAGGAAGTACAAACAGTGGCGCCAGGCTCCTGTTTGCTGAGCAAAGTTGTTCAGCAGCTCCTCTGCAAAAAAAACAACCAGAACAAGAAACAAGATTGTATTTAATAGTTACTTTACATAAACAGGGTGGATTGATTAATCTCAATAGGAACTCATACGTGTCAACTGAAAATAATGCAGATGAGCTACTGAACATGTATTGTTGTTTTCACAATGCTTTGATTGGTCACCCAACTGCCTCCAGTCCAAAACTCTGGAAAAAAGGCTAAAATATATTTCTCCAAACCCGATATGATATGTGTATATATGTGTGTATAATAATTGGGCTTCACTGGACCTATACATGGTGACTGCATTGAGTGAGAGGAAGAAGGTCCATCAGGTAGACAAATGACTCCTTTCTTATGAAAAATGTACTAAAAAGAACACACTAGGTGAGAACCCCCTCAAGACAAGAACCTCCTCCACATTTTGAATGAGAAAATTATGTAAATTATAAATTGATAGTGGCTGCACACACACCAGACATACAACCAGTGCAAGACTCACCTATTTCTCTCTTGCGCTCATTGGTTGTGCAACTGTGAAAGAACTCAGTCATGAGACTTTCCAGTGCACGTAAAGACGCTTCCTCTGATGCCTGATGGATCAAAGAGTTTAGAGGCTGAGTTGACAGCGATTGAGGGATAGTTGAAATTCAATGGTTAAAATGTTTTAGATTAAATTGTGTCAAGTTATTAGCACTAACTCAGTGGTATTTGCAACTACCGAAACAATTCTGTGAGTCTGAATTCTTCAAATGGGTCACAACATGCAGAAGATTACCCAATGCAAATATTTGGTTCTGCAAGATTGTGTACTACTGACATGCGACATCCCGGAAGCACTACAGCTCAAGCAGAAACTTTATTTACGTCTTACGACCTACAGAGATGTCTTACCTTATTTACATTTCAACACTATTACATTTAAATAATGTGATTATTTTTCATAATTATTTAACTGAAATCAATATTATACAAATCAACTGTAAGCGTGTGCGATGCATTTCAATTAATAGCAATCTAGTTGTATCATTATGGCACATTGTTCTGATAACGTTACTCACCATGTCTCGAGGTATTTTTATGCTACTACAAGACTCCAATAAATAATTGTAGCTTCCTTGTTCGCTACTTGAGGTGTTGGCTACCCCGGCACAGGCTCATGCTTTGCTTGTGGCGTAGGGCCCACTTGCGACTCATTTACAGATCACAGAAACATTGCATCGAGAAAAACACTTCGGGTAGCTTGCACCGTCAAGTTGTTCGTTGGTACCGTTATCTATACAGAAATGCACTGGTCTAAAATTGTACCCTGGTAAATATTGACAATGTTCACGCTGTGTGCTGCGTGTAGCTAGTAGCGACCGCACAAGTAGCCACCAAGCTAATGTTACTTGCTAGATAGGCTAATAGCTATACAGAAATGCTATACGACAGATCCGCCTAGTTTGTCGCATACATGTAACTCCGATTTGAGCATAAAATAGCAACAAAAGCACGTCTGTTTGAGTTTTCATACAACATACATTTACAAAATCGTAGCTAAACTTTACTGTTTCCACTTGTCTTCCCTTTGGGTTATTCTAAACGGTCCGATGCTATTCTATATGCTGACATCTAGACACGGGCCTTAGCACTCGTCGTAACTTCCTCCTCAAAAACCAGCACCCAGTGTGAAACTAGCCTATGGCCTCAACGTTAGATCTAATTTCCGGTTGCCTCTTTCCACAAATGTCAAAATAAGGGTCATAAGACGAATTACATTTGTAAAAGAAAATGTGACACTATATTTATGATGAAATGCTATTTGAAAAAAAAACTAGTAATAATAAAAAAAATGTAAAATGAAAACAGTTGGAGGGATAATTTTATTTATTCACTTTGGTGTACTCTTGAAAAATGTAATGCAACAGCAGGACTGAGCAGAAACACGTTGACTTTGACCAGCTGCACTCTGCCTTTTCCAGTCTGGGAAATTACATTACTTATTGTTACAACAGATCCTCCATAACTGTCAGTTCTCTGACTCAACACACAATCAACAATCAATACTCCTGCATCATAACCAGCAAATAAGCACACCAACACACATCAATGAGTCCTGACTTCCCCCTCAGGAGAGGATGGGGGCAGCCCAGGCCGCTGTCAGCTCCTTGTATTCTACTGGCACGTCTCAATATTCCCCTCCATCTGTCTTGAGTGGCAAGGCAGTTACCTAGGGCACTACAGTCTGGGGAAACGCCCGAGAACAATGCAAAATGCTTGTTGAGGAAATGTTTGAAATGTCAAAGTTTGACTGTTCAGCCAGGGGCCACTTGCAGTGAGCATCACCTTGGGTGACACTGCAGATCCCTAGCTTTGGGGGTTGGGTAAATCTAAGACAGACCCCTAGCTTAGGGGTTAGGTTAACCTAAGACAGACCCCTAGCTTTGGGGTTGGGTTAACCTAAGACAGCCTCCTAGTTTTGGGGTTTGGGCAAGTAACCTCCTGGATTCTGGCATGGTCAATCAATTTAAGATTCCCAAAACCTGTCTTGGCAAGCTCCTTCCTGTCCCAGTCTTGTAAAGCATGCCCTTAGTTGAGGGTGATGGCCACATCACCACAAAATGGGTTCAGCGGAGATGCATTTCAGCTTGGCAAAAGTGTCAGAGTTCAGTCTGTCAGTGCAACATAGGGGTAGTAATACAGATGTAAAGAACAACCAGAGTCGAAAACAGATACATATTTGGGTTTGGGGTACAGATACATAGTATTTGTGTTAATAAAACAGTTGAGACACCAGGAATATCGTATGGCCTACACTGAATACACAGTCACCTTTTTAGCTTTTCAGCTTGAAGCAAAAATAAAACAAATATTTGTACATACAACACTTTATATTCAAAGTTATAACATCTCTTTAGAAATATTACCACATTTATTACAAATATTTGTCTAATTTGCAGAACTACACATTCCCCTGAGTATGTCTACAGTAGAGTATTGGTGTTTGTCAGAATATCATTGCATGCTTCTTTTAAGTTGATACAAACCACTTGCATTTAAATGTTTCCATATGAATTACTATTCTTGATATTACTCTGGGACAGTATTGAAGATGTAAATCAAAGCGGTTCTTGAGTCAAATACAATAATGGAATCACGCATACTAGTTACAAGAACAAGCGATTAAACTTACAATACATGTAGTAATACATGTAGTACGCCAGGTTATCAGTCCCTACCCTGATAAGTTGTAAGGATCAAAACTTCTTAAATAAATACATAAAAAACTTAACAAAACTTAACTTGCAAGACTGCTGGGTTCTCACTTGTTCAGATTTAGTCAAGTTGTTGGTTTTGAATCTCTGATTTAGGAGATGTAACTGCTTCTGCTGCTGGAAGTCTCTGAGCCTGCATGCTATAAGCCCAGACTTGATCGACACCACACCCCTCAGTCCTGCAGGGGGTCCACTCAGGGAAGGGGTACCGACCGGACAGCACTACAGCATCATCTTGTAGCTCAGTCAGCAACTTCTTCTGCAACAAAGACAGCTACCACAAACACACTGGTCCCATTAGGTGGTGCATAAAGAAGGTTACCATGTCAGTGTAGTTCAGCCTCTCAGAGGAGAATACTGATGTTAAAGATGTAAAGATAATTTTATTAATGTAGTGCTTTTATTAATGTAGTGCTTTTATTAATGTAGTGCTTTATATTCCATCTTGATATTACAGGTACATTATAGGTGTCTGTAAATACATTACATATAGTTAACTCGTTACATTAAGTCATAAGCAATTTTCCAGTACAACACCTTCAGACAAAATCTGGCCTGTTAATGTTAGTTTTAGCTCTTAATACTTCAGCAGTTTTCCCAGATGTCATGCATTAGGCGCCATCCATGAATAGAATGTTGAATTGTCGCCATTTGCCACTGCCATCTGTAACAGTACAGTTAGTGCAAATAAACACTGAATTCTGATACAGGTCGGGTTGAATCATGAAATTTGACCACAAGGCCATTTGATGCATCTTGACCTGAAACATATTGATGCTGATAACTTACCACGCTGGGGGCCAAAAAAACTGTGATATTCTTACAGTCTGTCAGGCTAACCTGTAATAAGAAACAGATTTAAATTATCCCATTATCTCAGAAAAACATACTTCTTTATTTCAAAATAAAGACATAAATCATTTGTTATCACAGGAAAAATGATTCAGTAAAATGTATGAATGTTGGCCTCTATGGGCTTCTGTACAAAAAGACAACTACCTGAAAGGTTTAATGTTGAGCCATTACATTATCTACAGTACAAAACACACGTTGATTTTACACCAATACTGCACACTGAGAATGCCTCCTCTCCTCTCCTAACCCATACCCCACACCACTAGAACGCCTCCTCTCCTAACCCCACACCACTAGAATGCCTCCTCTCCTAACCCCACACCACTAGAACGCCTCCTCTCCTAACCCATGCCCCACACCACTAGAATGCCTCCTCTCCTAACCCAACACCACTAGAACGCCTCCTCTCCTAACCCCACACCACTAGAACGCCTCCTCTCCTAACCCATACCCCACACCACTAGAACGCCTCCTCTCCTAACCCCACACCACTAGAACGCCTCCTCTCCTAACCCATACCCCACACCACTAGAACGCCTCCTCTCCTAACCCCACACCACTAGAGAGCCTCCTCTCCTAACCCCACACCACTAGAACGCCTCCTCTCCTAACTCCACACCACTAGAACGCCTCCTCTCCTAACCCCACACCACTAGAACGCCTCCTCTCCTAACCCATACCCCACACCACTAGAACGCCTCCTCTCCTAACCCATACCCCACACCACTAGAATGCCTCCTCTCCTAACCCCACACCACTAGAACGCCTCCTCTCCTAACCCATACCCCACACCACTAGAACGCCTCCTCTCCTAACCCATACCCCACACCACTAGAATGCCTCCTCTCCTAACCCCACACCACTAGAACGCCTTCTCTCCTAACCCATGCCCCACACCACTAGAACGCCTCCTCTCCTAACCCCACACCACTAGAACGCCTCCTCTCCTAACCCCACACCACTAGAACGCCTCCTCTCCTAACCCATACCCCACACCACTAGAACGCCTCCTCTCCTAACCCATACCACTAGAACGCCTCCTCTCCTAACCCCACACCACTAGAACGCCTCCTCTCCTAACCCCACACCACTAGAACGCTTCATCTCCTAACCCCACACCACTAGAACGCCTCCTCTCCTAACCCATACCCCACACCACTAGAACGCCTCCTCTCCTAACCCATACCCCACACCACTAGAATGCCTCCTCTCCTAACCCCACACCACTAGAACACCTCCTCTCCTAACCCATACCCCACACCACTAGAACGCCTCCTCTCCTAACCCATACCCCACACCACTAGAATGCCTCCTCTCCTAACCCCACACCACTAGAATGCCTCCTCTCCTAACCCCACACCACTAGAACGCCTCCTCTCCTAACCCCACACCACTAGAACGCCTCCTCTCCAAACCCCACACCACTAGTTCTCTCAATGAGACCCCTCAGCTGCAGCAGCTCCAGATACAATCTGTTTTATCCTCTATGAGAAAAATATCTAACACCAAACTGAACACTAAAACTAAGTGTAGGTTATGTCACCTTCCACAGGTCTTCTCGTCTGAAAGACACCTTCTCATATTGTCCTGCTCTCCATGCATGGAAGCGAGCCAGAGAAATAAGCCAAGGGTTCAGTTCGTACCCCACAGCAGGACTGAAGCCCTGACGGTTGGCTTCTAGCACCTGAACAGATCAAAAAGAAGTTTGAGGCAACAAGTCTGAATGCTAGCTTTCCTAGTAAAGTGTTGTGTCTTCTTGGACTTGTCTGTGGTGTGTGATTTGTGCAAACACACGTGCAGGAACCAATAAAGCACACATGAATGCACACACTCACAATCCTTCCATCGCCTGAGCCCAAGTCTACAAGGGTTCCATGTCGACCTTTCAACAACGTCATAACATTGTTTACTTGGATTCTGCTGGCAGGTTGGTATGGCACCTGAAAGGAATCATCTCACATGAATACAGTGTCTTCTTTTAAAGGTTTTGTTTCTAAAAGTACTAACTATTTTAAATTACTGATGAAGGATGCAACATAACCATGGACATTCCACGTTCAACTCTAACAAAGTTACATCAAGTAGACAGTTATTATGATGGTCGGGCTTATTAAAGGCTGAATGGGCCAAATACGACTGTTAACTAGCAGACCCTGGCTACATTTAGCGGGTCATCACAGTTTACAGTTAAATTTAAGACGGTCAGCTCGTACGTGCTCTATAGAGTGCTTCTACGGTCTATTTGGAGGTCATTTCCCCCAAAATGTGTCTAAACCAGGGCAAAATGGTATAGTGTACTGCCGGTGTTACGTCCCAACTGGTTCCCAATTTAACTGGTTCCCCATCTGTGCGTGCACCTATCAGTCTGCCTCTATCACCAGATTCGTTACAAATTCACAAACATATTACTGGTGATTTTCAAGTCGGATCTCATATTTGCTGCGGCAAATATGAACCAGCTCACAAAATTCAGCGAAATCCTTACGTATTTGTTAACTACGTTGGCCTTCAGGTAACATTTTGATTTGGCTTCTTCTGAATCAACTGGTTCCCATAGACACTAACCGAATGTGGGCTACTATACACGTATTTGGGGTTGTTTCGAGGCAATAGTCGTATTTTCCACGACATCACAGCTCCTTCTGACACCACATATTAACCCTCGTGCTGCCTTCGGGTCACATGACCCAAAGGTTCATAACGAACCATCGTTGTGTTTACCCAATTTTACCCAATACAAAAACAAATTAAAATAATTTTCTTTTAACCTTCGCAATGTGGGGGGTCTGAGACAGCCCAACGGTTAAAAGAAAATGCTTCACTTTGTTTTTGTATGCGGTAAAGTTGTCGCAATACGACGGTGGGTCACAATGACTGATGGGTCAGAACGACCCGAAGATAACACAAGGGTTAAAAAGTCATACTAAGAACGTCGCTGCTAACCCAGACAATACGATCAAAATACGCGCAACACAACATGGAAACATTCGTTTCCTATGCGATTTCGTGTAGCCTATGGCTGAGTGTTTCTTCGCTATAGAAATCAATTCATTTCATAATTGTATATTCTGAACAAATGTAGTGAGCACTACATTACAGCCATTCACGCCATAATAAATGGAACTCCGAATACGTGATGAGTATAGCCTACATTCGGGTAGTGTCTACGGTAACTAGTTGATTCAGAAAAACCAAAACAACATGTTGCCTGAAGGCCAACGTAGTTAACAAATTGATGACTGAATTCCTGATAACACTCATGTGCATCAGTAGCTCGCGGTGTAATGCAACGGATTATACCAACGCATGTATTTTTGCTCGTGGGATCGAATCCCACTCGAATCTTTTATTTTTTTAGCTTCCATTTATTATGGCGTGAATGTCTGTAATGTAGTGCTCATTACATTTGTTCAGAATATGCAATTATGAAATGAATTGATTTCAAAAGATATAGCGAAGAAACACTCAGTCATAGGCTACACGAAATCGCATAGGAATTGAATGTTTCCATGTTGTGTTACGCGTATTTTGATCGTATTGTCTGGCTTAGCAGCGACGTTCTTAGTATGAATTTTTAATATGTGGTGTCAGAAGGAGCTGTGATGTCGTGGAAAATACGGCTATTGCCTCGAAAACAACCCCAAATACGTGCATAGTAGCTTACATTCGGGTAGTGTCTATGGGAACCAGTTGATTCAGAAGAAGCCAAATCAAAGTGTTACCTGAAGGCCAACTTAGTTAACAAATACGTAACGATTTGGCCAAAATGTATGAGCTTGTATAGTTCGCTGTGTAAATCCATGGCCTATAGTGCGCATGTTTTTGCTCTAGTGCGATCGAATCCCACTTCATGCGAGCCTGCAAATGTTTTATTTTGTCTCCATTTATTTTGTCGCGAATGGTAGCCTAATGTAGTGCGCACGTAGCCTATAGGCCTACTTTCATATTTGCCGCAGCAAATATGAGATCCGACTTGAAAATCGCCAGTAATATGTTTGTGAATTTGTGACGAATCTGGTGAGAGAGGCAGACTGAGAGGTGCACGCACAGCTGGGGAACCAGTTAAATTGGGAACCAGTTGGGACGTAACACCGGCAAAAGTGACGCTAGGATCCTGTACTACTTACATTGTAAACCATCAGTGTTAATGCACTCATATGAGTTCTACAACACGCCTGAGTTTCTATTCCATTTTCTTTCACACTGCCATGAGGATCGGCACAAAATATGCACAGTCGGGTTATAAAACAGTAACACAATACTTGACCTGTAATCTCAGGGGAACTTTTCGAAAGCCTGGCATAAGAACTCCTGCCCACATGGCATACACTGCTAGTCCCGTGCCAGCTGTTATTTGGAAAATACCCCAGGCTCCCAGACGCCTGTCCTTGAATTCTGCAAGGACCTCCTCTGGGGTGTCTTGATCCATGATTAAGGACCAGGTAATTGAAATACACCGATGTTAAGCACTAATATATAGTGAAGGTGACTTCGCCACTCGTTTATAACATTGATGCATTACTGTCATAAAACAACATATTTGAGTCCGAACGCAAAATAATACGTACCTGAAACAATGTAGCCACTAAGGTTCCGCTACGAGATTTAAATATCATGGGACGCGGAACTGTTCATACATTTACATTTATGCATTTAGCAGACGCTTTTATCCAAAGCGACTTCCAAGAGAGAGTTTTACAAAAGTGCATAGGTCAAAGATCATAACAACAAGATAGCCCCAAACATTGCAGGTAGCCAAACATGATGCATACATTGTGAAAACCAAATACGTCCCAAAGGGAAGAACAATTAGAGCATGTAGTTAGACAAGTTACAATTTAACAGCAAGAACCTCAAAAGTGCAAGAGTGTACCTGTGGGAAAAAGCAAGCAACAATAATATATTTCACGGCGAGTACAATAATTTTAAGACAGTTACAACAAACCAACAAAAGCAACAAGTCTCTCAATAAGAGACATTGTGATCCTGGAGGAAACTAACATCAGGTCCAGCCAATCATTCCTAAGTGGCGTTGTACTCCCGGAACAAGTGCGTATTGAGCCTTTTCATACCCATAATATAGGTTACTAAGTAAGCAAAATAATTAAGGCCTGGGCTGAAGATAATAATTGTATATTATATTAATTTATTGTTCTATATTTTAAGTTTTTCAGGCAATTAATACATTGAATTATTGCAACTAAAAAGCCAAATTATAATCTTTATATAAACACCATCACTAATTATTCAGGGGATCCATCTGAAGTATATTCTGGAAAACTGTAAATGCTCATAACCAAGAAACTTCTTTACCTACATAAATTCAATGTAGTTGAATAGGAGAACCTGTGTGTTTTATCTACTGTGACACATCTTCTAGAACAGGGATTCACAACAGGTGAACCAATGAAAACTAAAGTATGAAAAATGAATACATATCAAAATATTTATACATACTGTTGGTAAATGATTATAACAATTCTTACACATTTTAAAATGACATTTTGCCTTTAATTTATCATGACCGAAACGCCAATAGTTACGCTTGGCACGGTGACGAAACACCAAGGTTACTGTAGTCTAGCGAAATGAACTGCAAAGTCAATTATGATACCAAGTGAGGCTATGCATGTTTTAGGTGCCGGGATAAGTAGTATACATAGGACCAGAGCCATTTCTCTCTGGCTCTGCATAGGACATTAGCTAGCAAGCTTAACTATTTACACATTTTAGTTTGTTAACCATAAGCCATGAATATTATAGAGATCCCACAAGTTGGCCCACATCTTCAGCTATGAATACGCATATTATTTTGTTCATTAGTTACCCAAAAACTATTTTTGTGAAGTCAGTTTTAGATAAAGTTTTGATTTTAATAACCCCCTTACTGAACCACAACAATCCTTCCATAGTTCTTTGAGCATCTGAAAATGCATCATTATACATGCAATTTATATTTTATATTTTATTTATGAACAAAGGCAGGACAGAAGTTGTTAGTTTGTCTTTTTAGACAAACTAACAGTTTCTGATGAAGCCTGTAATAATATCTGGTTAGATTAAGGGATTCAATGGATATTTGAGTGGTCTCACCAGTAGACTCAGGGAGTACTTGACTTTCTGAAAGATGTCCACAAACTCTTCCTCAGAGGGAGAGTAGGCCTTTAGGGTTGAACCTTTATGGCATGTTGCAGACATGTGTGTTTATGGCATGTTGCAGACATGTGTGTTTATGGCATGTTGCAGACATGTGTGTTTATGGCATGTTGCAGACATGTGTGTTTATGGCATGTTGCAGACATGTGTGTTTATGGCATGTTGCAGACATGTGTGTTTATGGCATGTTGCAGACATGTGTGTTTATGTTCACGTCTGGCACTGTTAACTGTTGAGCAAAGAAATTGAAAGTTTTTGACAACACAATTCCATGACATGCATATACACACATCAAAACACACTGTGATTGTGAATACATTTGAACATACACTGTTGAACATATAACAAAATATTATATTGTAGGAGTTTACAGGAGTTCAGGCCTACTGGAGTATTCAGTAGGCCTGGCTCCTGTTGCATCAAGGTCATAGGTCATCTACCAGATGTTACTTAGTTCCGTATGTATGCCATGAGGACAGTAGAAACCAGATGAATTATGATTCTGTCATGTTTCCCCATATAAGGCTAGAAGATAGTATTACTCTCTGTTGATACTTGATTACCTCATGCTGTCCCCTAAAAGGAAAGTATTCTATGGAAACTATTTTTGTACTTGTTTACTTTATTGTACATAAGTATAGTCATTCATTCAACACAGACATCTGTGTGTGTGTGAGGGAAGAGGGGGTGAGACCGTTACAATTCAACTTCTTGTAGCCTACAGAGAAGCACTGATTATAGGAATCATGTTTTAAAATGTAACAGATTGTTTATGACTAGGGGAGATCAAAGGTGTATGAAAATAGTGACATAGCAATTTTTTAATTCTTCTGTGTCACACTACTTTTAGGACCGTCTCATTTGAAGGATTCTACAATGATTGTTATTCAGTTAGGTTAAGGTGAACTCACAGGATGTTCCACCAATTAAACATCTAAACCTGTTCCGGGTCCACATACAAATGACCACATCTGAGTCATGTGTCCTTATATATATATTTTATTTTTTATCCACCTTAACTCCTCCCTCAATTCATTCAATACACAGTCTCAATGTCAAAATGTTCGTCTTGATCCCGATTGCGTTGCTTGTATCTCCGCAAGCATTCCTGATTACGGTTTGGACAGCAGTCAGAAACGTCACACGACAAGGCATTTAGTAGGAAATGAGCCCTAACCATAACTCCAGCTCTCTCTCTCCCTCTCTCTCTCTCTCTCTCTCTCTATACAAATACCTGCAAGCTGTGAGTCAGCGTGAACGACCAGGTAGTCATTTAGCATAGCTAGCTACAGCTGACAAAATACAGCCCAGGGTGGTAATGCAAGAAAAATAGCTGGCAACATCAGCTGTGTCGCCATGTTTGTACTAACCCTAACCCTTCCTCAAGGCAGGATACAGTTAGAGACCCACTCCATTTGCCAGTCTTCAAGCAGCCTTCTCTATGCACAGTCCCATTGTGTACTGTTTATGGCAGTCAGTCCAACCTTCTGAAGATATGTACGAAAAAGAAAAACTAGTCTCACATTCTTCTTGTAGGAAATCTTTCTGGCTTTCACTCTCTTGCTCTTTCTCCCAAAATGTCATTTTGTCATAATGTGTGTCTTTTTCATACTTTGTTTTCTCTGTGTCCTCCCCCAACACAAAGTCACCATTGCTCTTCCAGTTGTATCTGTCTCAAAACGTATCTTTCTCAATGTCATTATCTATACCACAAGCTCCATTATGTAGTTCTAGTAACTAACTATGTTAAGAGGCAGATCTAATCTAAATATGATGTCATCTCAGAAATGTAAGGCAGTATCTTAATGTAGTAAATGCATAAAAGTAAATCTTCATTACCCCTCTCATTCCATATTTAAAGTCCCTGTACTTTCATTGTGACCTTAAACTCCATTAAGATAGATGAGACTAAACGGGGGAAAGACACACAGAAGGACGCAATCATGTAACCATGTGTCACAGATCAAAGTGTCCTTAACTCCTAGCTGCAGACTGGCTAGTGTGTGAGATAAAAGTAAAAATGGCTGTTTTACAAAATGTTAAAGTTTAATTTCCTACAGGGAGCTTTTTGGGATACATATCATAAACCTTAAACAATAGTAAACCAGTAATCTTAATTCAGGCTTATTCCCTTGATGCCCCTCTATCACCCCTGGTGGTATCTTTACATTGTGGTTTTTATATATATTTATATATACTGTCTCTTTTGCACAACCCATTTGTGGCAAACTCATTTAAGTTCATGGGCTACATACAGCCCAGTTAGATTTCAAGTGGGCCGGACCAGTAAACCCATTGCATAATAACCTATAAATAATAAAATGACACCTCCAAACTTTTGCCTTTATTTTAGTGTGAAGAAGTACAAATACATTGTGAATAATAATAAATGAACCATCCATTTACAAAACAGATGTTGAACAGCCCTGATATGTCTTGAGATTAATGCAATTTCAACAATATTACAATTAGTTTTTCCACATCCAGTCTACTACCATTACTAGTGGATCTACAAAGGCTCAAACATTTAGTCATATCTATTTTGGAACTGTACAACAATGTAGTATTTCACTTATGTATTTAACTTTATGACTTGAATAACTCGTTGAATCAACTTTTCACACGTTACAAGTCATCCAGTTGGCCAGTTTGGACTGCGATACGGTTCTGACCTGTGGGCCCCATGTCTGTGTAAACTGTGCCTCCAAATTAGTGGTTGGTTGATTCATAGAATACAGTGTGTGTTGTCATAAAATAGTCCAATATTTACTATAGCCCAAGGGAATCCCCATGTGTAGATTATGTAGGCCTTAACGGTGTGTTTTTGCAATGTAGAACTTCTGAATTGTCATCCAACATCTGTCCGAGAATATTGCAATAATACTCAACGCATACACAAAATATGGAGTATAACATATGCTGTCTAAACTTTATTTGTCATTCAAGTCGCACATTCTGTCCTCTAGGAAAGTAATAACAAAGGGCAGTGATTGAGAACCCATACAGTAATAAAGTTAAATACTAACAACTGATGATTGTTATCTTGATTTCCCAAAAATAGATTGTATACATATATAACTTACAAACGTATGGTTTTGTTTGCATAAATGTACACTCTTGTACATTTTAAAATGATTTAGCCTTGAAAGTTGTTAGCTATAGCCTACGTAACTGCTGTTACGGTATGCTCCTACATGTCTTTGGCTAAGTTCCAAAAAAATACTTGATTCGATGTTGAACAGTCAATGTTAGTTATTTGTAAGAGTTTGTTGACACGTCAGATACAAAGACAAAAATAGCGTGCCATGCTAAATTTAGGATTGGCTGTTGTAGTAAATATAACTGCTTTCTATATCCCATTGGGTAGACTACGCACTGGTCGTTGAGGCAATGGGGCAGGGCAAGGACCATGAAGTAACAGTACTCTGCAACCAATGGTAGCACTGTGTGCCCTTACCATACCTTGATATGATCATGTTCTAAACACAAACGTGGCGCTTGTCAAGTTCTTCCAAAGGATTTCCGAAGGCCTCCGTTCGAATTGGCATAAAACTATTCATCAAACTACAAACGCCTATAACTCCTCAGTAAAACGTTCGTAAAGACGTATCCCTACAGGGTAAACGAGTGAGGAGAAAGTGAAGACAAACCCCCTCCAGTGCTGCAGGTCGAGTTAGAGGGCACTCAACATGGTATGTTCTCAAATAAGTTAGTTAAACTTGTCACATAAAGCTTAAATGTGCAGTGTAAAAGGCCGGCGTTTGCAGGGCGTAAGTGAAACAAGCTTTTTAGTTTCATAGTTTTGTTTTGTTTGGCATTGCGTGAGTTACCCAAGCTCCAACCTTCTTTTGTTTGCTTGAGGGTTTACTGCATTGGCATCGGGTCTATGTAGCACGCGAGAGTACCCCACTTTTCAAATATTTCTCTAATATTTCTGACATTTAATGCATATATCCTACTATCCTATAATTTCCTGATCCATCATTTTGAATAAGCTCCTGTGTTCTTTCATGATATTTTTCGTTTGACCTTTGTTTACTTCATAATCAAAATTCTGCAAAGTTTTTTATTTAAAGGGGTTTATTTATTATAGGCTACTGCTTGTGTACTAACGTGTAGGTTAGCTATTGTCAAGGAGCATTGAATGTTTTTATTACATCGGAGGGAACATCATTCTAATGCTAAACCCACAAGTTTACCAATGACTGGAAATTAACCTTCAGAGATATACTAAAATGGTATTTGTGTAGACAACCAATACAGTGATATTTTACAAATAACTCTACTCCATGACATTATTTATTACCTGAAGATGTGGATATTTTGCATTCACCGTTATTTCTGTATTGTCTCAGAGCAGACTAATCTACTGTGATTGTACAGTGTGCACACTACTTGTGATGGCAATCAGTAAATTATAAGAATTCACCTGTCTAAACTCAAGGTGACTTGAAGTATGTGAAGCCAACCTTCATTTGATCTTTGATTAACCACATGCATGAGATCGTATGGTTATCAACATGCTTGAGCTAGTATGGTTATCTACATGCTTGAGTTAGTATGGTTATCTAATTTACTTTTACATTTATTTGTTTGTCATTCTGAACATGTTGACACATGAGAACAAAATTTGTACTCAGAACCTATCTGTGATTGAGCTTCAGTAGTGTGGTTGTCTACTGAGTCAGTATAGTTATCTACATGCTTGAGCTAGTATGGTGGTTTTCTACATGCTTGAGCCTGTAAGGTTAGCTATAATTGAGCTAGTCTGGTTATCTACGTAATTGAGCTAGTATTGTTATCTACAGGATTTAGCTAGCATGGTTACCTACATGGTGGAGTGTGTATGGTTACTTACATGCTTGAGCTAGTATGGTTATCTATATGCTTGAGCTACTAAGGTTAACTATGCGGTTGCACTTGTAAAGTGGTCGACACAATTGGGCTAGTTTGGATATGATTGAGCTAGTATGGTTGTGATTGAGCTAGTATGGTTGTGATTGAGCTAGTATGGTTATGGTTAAGCTAGTATGGTTGTGATTGAGCTAGTATGGTTATGGTTGAGCTAGTATGGTTGTGATTGAGCTAGTATGTTTATGATTGAGCTAGTATGGTTGTCTGCATGAATAAGCTAGTATGGTTGGTTGCCTACATGGATACCAGACAAAAAACATGGTGCAGTTTAAGCATTTAGTTTAAATGCTGTAATGCCATGCCCATGCTATTGAAATAAGTATATTGATTTCATATGTGTTTCATTTATGTGTACTGAGGTATAAGGTTTTGACTTCAATGGCTTCAATGGTAATCCTAAAATGTGTATTAAATCCAGCAAGTGGCAGTGGAGGGGCGACGGCGACCATGTAGAGACAGAAATGACATGCCGTCGTGTAAATAAGATAAACAACATAAGGCCATGTAGTTTGTTTAATAAATGAGCAAGCTGTATACCTGTTTTATAGGAAAGGTAACCTTAAATGACTTATTTAAAAATAAAAAAAATTACTTGCCCTTCCAGGGGGGGTGGGGGGTGCCGTTATGGGGGCGGGGCGTGCCGTTATGGGGGCGGGGCGCCCCCCTAATATAATGGTAGGGGAAACACTGAAGTAATATCAAACCAAAGTAACATAATATATTTACGTTTTACTTGAATCATCACTCATTGTCAAATGATTAAAAAAATTACATCAAGCCACAAACTGCAAACATGCTCATGTTAAAATATAATACGGATGTCAAATGAACATATTTCCAGTAGTATTATAGTATACACAACCCATTTGTACTGTTTAAGTCGATTTTTCTTAACAAAGCATACTCTATTCTGCTGCGCAAGATTGGAAGAGTTGAAAGTTAAGCATGGGCCTGACCATATCTCTGTTTTGCGAGCTTCAATGCATCACTGAGCATTTGCCATAGAAATTAACGGGATGCCATCTTTAAACAGCTTGCATTTAATTTCAAAGGCTCACCATCTATCTCCATTGTTTCTAATTTGATCCAGCTAGCTAGCTAGCATTTTTTGTTAGAATATGTAGCATTTCATCTACCCTGTAAGTGAATAATTATGAGAAAATGACTTCATCAGAAAGCCTTTGTTGAAAATATGAAGAGGAGAACTGAGAGTGGACAGTTTTTAGTTACACTTTTTACTGTATTTTTTGATTGTGCTACCACCCTCAACAGACAGTGTTATTGACCAAGAGCCCAAACCCTTACTGGACATGAAACCACTGTGGAGGGTTGAGTCTTTGAGAAAGAAGCGGATTGGTGGGCTAAATATAGAGGAGAGTAAAATAGATGCGTAGAGTTAGGTACAGAGAGTAAGAAAGGCAGTAAAACGTATGTTAGTAGGGTATCTGTACTTTAAAAAGTTATGGTTATAGTTTTGTCTCACAAAATTTGCCATTTTGTGAGAAATAATTTGAGATATAATGGATTGTTTCACCTAATATGAGATTGTTAGTTAGACAGAAAAAGTAAGCATTCCTTTCCCCCCCCCACCCCCTCCTATGACTCCTTCCTCCCCCCCACCCCCTCCTATGACTCCTTCCTCCCCCCCACCCCCTCCTATGACTCCTTCCTCCCCCCCACCCCCTCCTATGACTCCTTCCTCCCCCCCACCCCCTCCTATGACTCCTTCCTCCCCCCCACCCCCTCCTATGACTCCTTCCTCCCCCCCACCCCCTCCTATGACTCCTTCCTCCCCCCCACCCCCTCCTATGACTCCTTCCTCCCCCCCACCCCCTCCTATGACTCGTTACTCCCCCCCACCCCCTCCTATGACTCGTTACTCCCCCCCACCCCCTCCTATGACTCGTTACTCCCCCCCACCCCCTCCTATGACTCCTTCCTCCCCCCCACCCCCTCCTATGACTCCTTCCTCCCCCCCACCCCCTCCTATGACTCCTTCCTCCCCCCCACCCCCTCCTATGACTCGTTACTCCCCCCCACCCCCTCCTATGACTCCTTCCTCCCCCCCACCCCCTCCTATGAGACTTTCCTCCCCCCCACCCCCTCCTATGACTCCTTCCTCCCCCCCACCCCCTCCTATGACTCGTTACTCCCCCCCACCCCCTCCTATGACTCGTTCCTCCCCCCCACCCCCTCCTATGACACTTTCCTCCCACCCACCCCCTCCTATGACACTTTCCTCCCACCCACCCCCTCCGATACACACAAACATTTGTTTATAACCGTCAGAATACACTTGCCCCACTTCTCTGTCAAGAAGTAAAAGACACCCCCCCTGATGGACCTGTGTGTCAACGTGTGTGTGTGTGTGTGTGTAAAACCTGTGTGTGTGTGTGTGTATGTGGGGAAAACCTGTGTGTCAACGTGTGTGTGTGTTTAAAAAACACCTGTTACATTACATTTACATTTACATGTATTCATTTAGCAGACGCTTTTATCCAAAGCGACTTCCAAGAGAGAGCTTTACAAAGTGCATAGGTCACTGATCATAACAAGATAGCCACAAAACATTGCGAGTAGCCAAAACATGAAGCACATATGGTGAACAACCAAAATAAGTGCCAAAGGGAAGAACCACAAGAGCATGTATTTAAACAAGTTACAATTAAACAACATGAATCGCTATAAGTGCAAGTGTACCTGTAGAAAAGCAAGCAACAGTAAAAAATATTTCAACAATTTAAATCAGTTACCACTAACCAACAAGAGCAGCAAGGGTAGATTGTAGACCAGGCGGGCCGCCGCGTTCTGAATCCTCTGGAGAGGGCGGGTTGCGCATGCTGGGAGACCGGCGAGCAGCGAGTTGCAGTAGTCTAACTTGGAGAGGACAAGTGCTTGGACTAGCAGCTGGATGGAGTGCTCAGACAGGTATCTCCTGATATTCCGGATGTTGTAGAGGGTGAATCTACACGACCGGGAGACCGCAGCAATGTGGGCTGTGAGGTCACACAGGTGCAGAAGATTGGACAGATTCTCCTGTGTGTGGTATAATGATTACATGAGACAGTACTTAATTTCAGTATGTCTTATCACATGGCTCTTAAGTGTCCATTTCGATTCCCGGCCGTGTCAAATGACGTTGTGTCCTTGGGCAAGGCACTTCACCCTACTTGCTTCGGGGGGAATGTCCCTGTACTTACTGTAAGTCGCTCTGGATAAGGGCGTCTGCTAAATGACTAAATGTAAATGTAAGTAGCAAATGCACTGCAAGTAGTTACATATGTTGTGGTATGGTAACAGCTTGCAGCATTGCTTAGAATGTTCTTTACATTCCTTGCTTCCTTACAAAATAATCAAACCAGACCATGCCAGTGTTATTGGACATACTGTACAGCCAAACGGAGGAAAGCACCATCTAGTTATTAATAAGGATTGAGCTGGCTCTTCAAAACTAGAAGCAGGACAGCTGGACCTAATACCTGAGCTAAAATGATACTGCAAATTAAAGTGTATATTTATGTTCATCGCAGACAAAACAGTGTATGATAACATCTATATTTCACCTTCTATTCACATGACAAGACTGAGAAGACGGCACTTCCCTGTGATGATGGCAGCTCCCAGTTAGGGTTGAGCCAGTCCCAGGTTCAGCTTGTTGACCTGGCAGGGCAGGTGGCCCCCACGTCTGCAGTAGAAGCAGACCGCCCGGCATGGGACAGCAAGCTCCAGTACGTGCTGGCTCAGGTGGGGTTCAGTGTGGGGCTGGGGAATGTGTGGAGGTTCCCCTACCTCTGCCATCAGAATGGAGGAGGTGAGTATAGCTAAACAGTATTCTCTAAAACTATCTTACAGTTCTCAGTAACACCTAATAATAACTATTGTTTATTATACTGAACTAGCTTTGAATTAAACATTTTAAATAATAAATAAACAATGATTATGATACTGTTTTTACCTCTCTCTCTCCCCCTCAGGGGCGTTCATGTTGCTGTACATCATGATGCTGCTGTTGGTGGGGGTTCCCCTCTTCTTCATGGAGTTGGCGGCAGGCCAGTGTATACGTCAGGGAAGCATTGGGGTGTGGAAGCACATCTCTCCTAACCTGGCTGGGATTGGCTACTCCAGTTGTGTGGTACAGTGACCTTGAGAATCACACTGACAATATTATAGAACAAGGTTTTCAGCTGGATGGGCCTGTTGTTGCCAGACTGTTTACACAAGGTTTTGGGTGAGATCATTTTTAGTCATTTAACAACCTGCAAACGGTCTAGTTGATAACATTTCTGATATTGAATAGCATATTCATGTTGAATAGTCAGTACAATAACGGTAGATTCTGTGCCAGGTTTTGTTGATTGAGATGCATATGTGGAATGTTATTTATTATGAGATACCATTGGACTCACCCCAACCCTAACCCTAACCCTGGCATATACATTCTCCTCCTCAGGGAGCTGCTGTACCAATACTGAAGGTGCTCAGTAAATACTCAGTTAACCCTTTTCTTCCTGTTCCATAGGTCTGCTTCTTTGTGGCTCTCTACTATAATGTGATCATCGCATGGAGCCTGTTTTATTTGGGCAACTCCTTCCAGAATCCCCTACCTTGGCAGCAGTGTCCAATCGACATGGCCACAAACACGACAGGTACACATTGCCCCTCATTCAAATAATAAAGAGACATAAAAGCGTTTTAGATTTTTACTTGATACGTAAATTACATAACATGGTCTACGTTTGGGAAAACAACTTATCTTCACTATCCTATGTCAACATCGACTGTGACCATGGAATTAAATGATTGTTTTAGACTCACAATCAACAGGGCTATCTCCTTTTCTCTCTCATTCTCTAAAACGATCTCTCTGCTGTAGTGAAGGAATGTGCAGGTACCTCCCCGACCTCCTACTTCTGGTTCCGGAAGGCTCTGGATATCACTGACTCTATAGAAGCATCGGGCACCATAAACCCTATCATGACAGGCTGTCTACTAGCTGCTTGGACTATTGTCTGCTTGGCCATGATCAAAGGAATCAAGTCTTCTGCCAAGGTAACTGAGCACACATTTCTCATCCACATTTCAATGGGATTATTCAGGAAACAGCATCTTAAACATGAAACCTCTGAAATCAACCAGGTGTCCTGCTCTTCCAGGTGATGTATTTCTCCTCAGTCTTCCCCTATGTGGTGCTTTTTATCTTCCTCATAAGAGGCTTGATGCTGGATGGCGCAATGGATGGAGTCACTTTCATGTTCTACCCTAAAGTAAGTACACTAGTAAGTACACTAGTATGCAATACTTTCAATACTCTGTCCAGACTTGCTGGACCACCACTCTGCATAAATGTGTTACTTCTCACAATTCACAATATAAGCAGTGCAGCCTCGTGCAAGGGATGATGTAATACTAGGGGCACTACAGTTATTTGGATAGGAAATCTCATCTTCGCTCATAATTTATGAATGGGAACAATGAAGTACTGTAATAGTGGTTCACAGTGGCATGCTAAACCTCATTCTATGAAAAATCAGCTAGAAACAATTATAGACTTACAACTGAGTTATATAAAGTCATACCTTTTAAGTAAAGGTGTTGACCCTTGATACTGACTGGTTAGCACTACTGCTGTCTTGTGGATATTTTGATTTGGCAAATGCAATCCTGGGGTCCTGGAATGAGGTGACAACAAGACTACACATTCTCAGGGAGCACAGCTACTCTAACCTACCATGACGACTGAAACCATGTAGCAATACAATCAAGGAGACTCAGCAGTCATTGATACCAAGTGGTGGGAGTATTTTTTAGAATAATATAAAAGGCCTGAATGTATTACAACACAAAGCTATTGCATTTAATCCAATATAAATATATGTTATTCTATATTTTTATTAAGAGAGGGCGTGTTTAATTTGATAATAAGACCACCTATTATCAACCTTTTAAAGGGGCACTGATGACAACACTTCATCCTTTATCCTTTATCTGAATGCTTACTAGTACTCATCTATATATGATTTGTATATGTAACCCCACCCCCTGTATGAAGTTCAATAAAACCACATAAACTCTTTTTGTTTGTCTCTAGTTGGAGATTTGGGGGGAGGTCCAGGTGTGGAGGCAAGCTGCTACTCAGGTGTTCTTTGCCCTGGGATTGGGTTACGGTTCAGTCATTGCTTACTCCTCCTACAACCCCATCCACAACAACTGCCACAGGGATGCTCTCATGGTCTCCTGCATCAACTTCATGACCTCTGTGCTCGCCTCACTGGTTGTGTTTGTTGTTCTGGGCTTTCGTGCCAAGAACATTGCCCTGGAATGCGTGGCCAAGTAAGAAGCACTTATGTGTGAGGGTTAAGGCTAGGGCTAGGTTAGTAAGAAGCACTTGTGTGTGAGGTTTAGGGTTTGTAAGAAGAACTTGAAAAGAAAGGCAAAAAAAACTAAAAAGGGGCTTAACTTATCTGTTTTGAATAAGCTATAGTTCCATCGAATTACCTTAAGTAAAAATGTACAATCATTAACTAAAACATTACCAAATGACATGTGAGGCACATTATACACATGGTAATGTTATGGTAATTAACAATAACAAAGTTCAAATCCTGCCTAAAACAGGTACATACATTAAGTGTAACTCCAACAGAATCCTTTAGATTGCCCACAGGCACTAGGGATCCATTCCATGAGGATAGTACCAGAACTCTAAAATCTCATGTTACTAGTCTTGTTACAGACTCCAGAGATTGTACATCATCTACCTTAATGCACTATTCTATCAGTTAGGTAGTTGTTAAACAAGATTGTTTGGATCGACCCAGTGGAAGACAGAATGTTGCATAAATGCAATTGTTATTCTAATTCTCCAGAAACCTTGGCATCCTAACAGTCAAAGCTTCTTCTGAGGTGAATCCTCATTGGTGGCCCTGGTTCAATATGTCAGACCCCAGCTCCGTCAGCATACCTGAGTACAGGGAGTGGTACCATCACTATGGCTCCCAGGTGGCACCTAACATCACTGACTGTAACCTGGAAGAAGAAATGAATAAGGTACACAAGGCGATGCCACAAACTCTGGGGCTAATTAAGAATCAAGATCAGCACATGCGACAGTCACCTCACCTCCTACAGCTTGCTATTTTAGATATCAGACGCACATTTTATTCACTGACAAAGCTTCAGGAAAGTGTGATTGAATATATGTTCTCTTTTGTCTCAAGCTTTTGCAGAGAGTCTATTTGGGACAAGTCAGTGTCTCTTCAAATTAAAATATTGTTGATTCTTGCATAGGTTATTTAAAACAATTAGAAATTCAGAATTCAAACCTAGCTGAGAATGATTTTCCATATGTGAGTGTAGATGAGTTGAATTGGTTCCACACTGTCCTCAATGGGAGTACAGACTGTCTGCCTGTCGTCTAGGGAGTAGAAGGGACGGGGCTGGCGTTCATAGCCTTCACTGAGGCCATAGCCCTGTTCCCAGCCAGCCCACTGTGGTCCACGCTCTTCTTCCTCATGCTGCTCAACCTGGGCCTCAGCACCATGTTTGGGACCATGCAGGGAATCCTGACTCCCCTCATGGATAACTTCCTGCTGCTGGGCCGACACCGAACTCTGCTGACTGGTAAAGACCCGCTTCACAGAGCTTGTGGAAGCACAGGTTAAAGTACATGCTCACACATATTTTCTCATTGAGAGTAAAACAAATCTGTCTCGGGGCTGTACTGTATTGACTTTGATCTCTTTGCTTTATAGTTACTCAGACTTTATAGGACCTTTTGGTTCATACATATTCACTATGTTGTTACAAAGACATAAATATTGTTTTTTTTGTATGATTGTGCAGAGCTTTTTAGTTTCAGCATATTAGGTTTATAACTGTTTTTTGTGTTTGTGTTTTAGTGTGTAGCTGTGCTCTCGGTTTCCTGATTGGCCTATTGTTCACCCAGCATTCAGGCAACTACTTTGTGGCAATGTTTGATGATTATTCAGCCACGCTCCCCCTGATTATTGTGGTGATCTTTGAAACTATAAGTGTGGCCTGGGTTTATGGTGCAGATCGGTAAGGCGTACACAGACAAACATACATTCACTTAGCGTACACAGACAAACATACAGTAACATTTCTTATCCCCTTTCAAACACTCCACCCCACAGCTTTTTAGATGACATTGAGATTATGCTGAAATGGCGTCCCCCGGTGGTGTATAAGTACCTGTGGAAGTATGTGTGCTTGTTGGCCATGGTGACTCTGCTGTGTGCCAGTCTGCTCCGCATGGTCTGGAAGCGACCCACCTACACGGCATGGAACCATGAAACAGTAAGACAACAAGACATGTTCACTATCTGCAGATAGTAAGTAGTTAATTACACAATCACACTTTGGAGACTGGTTTCATCCCGAATGAAGTAAATGACGGTGCCCTTGAGTAAATCATAGTATCTGCCCCTGGGCGTTATGTAATCTTCACTGTCATGCTTGCTTTGCCCTAGCCATGATCAATTTCACATTTTATTTAGTCTTAAAAAATATCCCTGCAGGGCAACATATGCAGCAACCAACATTCATGCACATTATTGAAACCATTAGTTTATGTTCATAACTGTAATGTGTTAACTGTGTATTCCCCAGGCCTCTGAGAGCAGTCTAGAGTACCCTGGCTGGGCCATGGCTATGATAGCTCTGCTGATACTGTTTGCTTCCCTGCCTGTGCCGGTCGGGATCATCCACTCTGTGCTTCAAAACCGTGGAACCCAGGGCCTGGCTGGGGAGGAGAGCAGCCAGGAGCTGCCTCATGAGAGGTACACCAAGTGCAACTCCAGTGAGCTGTTGAACTCCCAGCTGTCCTCAGAGGAGGGGGCAGGTCGCCCTAGGGCCTCCTTCCTACCCCTGGGTCTGGACCACTACAGGCTGCTACCTCAACAGGAGGAGCTGGAGGAGGACCAACAGGATACAGGGGTGTGAGCCAAGGAGAAAACAACTGATGATGCTGTTCCACTGCATGGTACCGGCTCCATGGTACCAGCTCGACTTGACTGGACTCGCTCCATTGGTTTCCCCCTGCAGATAGACCCCCCTCAGCTGGTGGTCAGTCTCTCTCGCTGGATCTGTTAGTTGCTAACCACAGGAACCTCCACACCCCCTCAGTCGATAACAGCGTTTTGTGTGTTGACATTTAATAGAGTCGTCCAGTGAATAGAACAATTATGGTCACTATTATATGCCACTATAATAGCAGCTGTGCAAAAAAAAAACGGATTTATGCAGGATGTCCCGTGTCGCGATTCTCTCTGACCAATCAGTAGTCTGCTGTGTTTTCACGTCACCTTTGGGTATTGCTTCAGCTCGCTTGGGACCTTGACGGAAGTGTTCCAAGAAAAGTGCCAAACCTGAGGTACCAAGTATGCGCAGTGGAAAAACAAAAAAGATGGGGAGAGCCGGTACCATGCAGTGGAAAAGCACCATGAGAGTAGGACGAGATGCAAATAAATATATATATACAGTAAGTATAGTGTATGCACTGTGTTAATCATGTGTATAATTAATAACATATACTTCTATATATGTTTAGTTCCGCACAGTTGTCTGGTATAAAACGATATAGTTTCACAACTGTATTAATTATACACATGATTAACACAGTGCATACACTATTATATATCTGTTACATTTCAGACACTTACTGTCCAGATGGTTTGGACAGTAAGTGCAGCAGGTAATCAAGAACCAGAGGTGCACGGTTCTAACAAGGCTTTCAGTAGTTAATGTCGTGGGACACTCGACAATTAGTTTCTCCTCAAAACAGTGAAACTATAATATATAATAATATAACATTTAATTTACAATTAGATATATATCTAATAGTGTAGTTTTTAGTGGGAAATAGTCATTTTGATTATCATCAACATGTTAAAAAGTTTAAAAGAATTAGAAACTATTCGATATTGGCCCCTAAATATCATGAGGTAAACTGAAACTAACCCTAAATATCATCTAGCTCCAGCGGGTGCAGCTGTTTACTAACCTTTTTAGGCCTTATTTTTATGTCTTATTTTGTCCATTAAGATGAATATCTTGAACTTGTTCTGAGTACTTATATGTCATGTTATGCCAGGTTGCTTTGCATTGTCTTGTCCTAAGAATTTCAGTGCCCAGTCTGACCCTGTGTTGGTCTGTGCATCTGACAATAAAAGACTTGAACTTGAATATCTTAGTATGATCTTAACATACTTTATAGTGCAAATAAATCTACACATAACTGCAAATTGAGACTTGCCATGGTCTGTTCCAAAATGCTAACTAGGAAACATGTAGTATTGTAGGCATCACAGGCTTTTACCAGCTTGTTACATATTTTATGTCAATTTAAGTGTCTGTCTGTACAACAGGCAGTGGAGGCCAACAGTTTGCAGTTTTTCCAACAGAGGGTGCAATTGACCTGAACTTTTGGGAGTATTGGCAGGGCCAGTATCGAAAGGCAGAGTGCAAGTACTAGTAAAGCTAGTATAGCTTAGTCCTAGTAAAGCTAGTATAGCTGAATAGTAAAACTCTAGTTTAGGAACCCCTAGTACTCAAAACAACAGAACTGAAAGCTGTGAGTTACTGTAGAAGCCATGATCAGATATTGACAGCTCCAGACATTCAGGGTAATGTTTTTTGATGAACTTATGGGCAACACAATTATACCAATGCCATGCTTGGTAAAGTTGTCCGGAAATACACTTTTTTACATATTATTACTGATGTGCTATTGCATTAGTGTTGTACTGCTTTGTTTTTTGGCATCTTAAGGATGGGTTGGCATGTAACCACCTTTCCTTTTTTCACCCTCTACATCTAGATCATGTCTGTGATCATGTATGTGTTGTTTTCATGCATGACAACTTCACTTTGTGTACTTTTGGTAGATGTGTGTGTCTTTGTGTGTGGTGTATATTATTGTTGTCTATTTAACTGTTTAAAGCTGTTATTCTAAGCAATGTACAGTAGATATGTATTTCATAAGTATATGGAATGTATTCACTCAGTTTATGGTCCCTGCGGGAGCCAAACCTTTAACCATGTCATGCTATATATTATTTTGTTCTAAAATATACGTTTAAAAAATAAAATATACTTTGGAATATGTGAAAAGTTGCCTGTTTTTTGTGTGTGTATGGGGGGGGGGGGGGGGGGGGGTTCTTATAAAAGCGACTTTTCTACTACATGGACGTTTTCCAGGAATTTGTATCTTTCCAAGATAAGAGAGATAGGCTACACAATGTTTTATTTTAGTTTTGTTATAGACAGCGATATGATTACCAAATGTGCATTTTGAACATGCATTGTAGTATCTGAGTCAAGAGGGATGGACTGACTGAAAGGGATGCAGTAAAATGTGTGTGCATGCTCAAGCGGGAGTGCGCACGGGACAGTAACACACCGGCCGGATCTGGGAGTTGCGAGGATGGAGATCCGACCAGACAGATTTAAGGCGTCTGCCGGCAAAACTCTGGGAAAGATACACAGGTACCCTCGAAATTTACTATTTAAGTTATTCTCAGTAGGCTATGTTCAGGTTAAACGCATTTTGTAGAGATGGGTTTGTAATTCTGATTGCTAGTTTTTTCCCCCAATCAAATTTTGCTCCCTTGTCACTTTCTTTCCAAGTTTTTGAAGAAGCATTCGATAAATATAGGTATATGCAAACTTTAAAATAAGAGGGGGGTCTTTGCCGAAATTGTACTTACCAGGTACACCTGGGTCGCAGGAGCGCGCCTTTAATCCAAATGGTACCTGGACGCGCTCTGATGTTGCGCTCAAATGACATCATGAGCAACATCTGGATTGTAGTGAAAGAATGAGTTCATGACCAATAATTTAACTGCAATTACATTATTTTAATGTTGATTTACTATTCCATCCCTCAAACTCTTTAACAAAATTATAATCAAAGTTGATTAGTTAATGTAAATAGATTTCTCGATTCTGTCAAGATCATCTTTGACACTTTCGATGTCATGCCATGCCGTGTCCTGTCTGGGTATTAGGCTAATGCGTATGTGTGTGTGTGTGTGTGTGTGTGTGTGGGGGGGGGGGGATATAGTCACAAAAGGAATTGACAACATTGACAATGTTGTCAAGAAATATAAAAAAGCTCAAATTGCAAATATCTGTTTAATTTATATCAAATAAATGGAATATCCTATTAACTTGATGACAAAGACAATATCAAATTGAAATAAAAACTGTATAATGTATAATAATGGGTAAATTAAAAAACGTATAGAAGAAATATATCTGCACTATTATGTATTTTATTTTAGAGATATTGATACATAGTTTTTCTTCAATAAGAAGAGATTAAGCACGTGGATAGGGCGATGTGCAATAACTATGGCTTTATAAACTCACTGCTCTCTCAGGATTTGAGGTAGCAACTAAACATATAAATCCAATCCTGAAATATCCTGTTTCTCAGCCCAGCTGTTGGCCCATGCAAATCCCTAAACTAACCCCATCCCACTCTCCTCCCCATGCCGTGTCACTTCCTCCAGCCCTCCTTCCACCATCCTCTGAACCCTCCCCTCCCTACAGTCCCATTCAGGGCCTCTAGATGACTATCATCCCATCAGGGTCTCCTGGATTAGTGAGTAGGGGCGTGCGAGTCGACAGCTCTCCCCCTAACTGGCTACGCACATGCACGCTGCTTGAGGATGGGGAGAAGCATTTTTATTGGTTTTAGATGCGGTTTGGTTTGCAGTTACTGTGGATACATGTGTTAAAGTGTGTGTGTGTGTGTGTGTGGCCTTGTATACATGCAGATTGCTTGGTGTATATTGGTGAATGTGATCAAGATGCTTCACAGGTCAGAGCCCTGATCTCTCACTGTGAATACAGTCAGTAGTTCATCTATTATTTAGAGGTGTTCTCCCTCAGAAGGCGTCTCTTGGTTCTATTTTGAACTTTGCTAAGTACGCTAGGGTCTGGTAAGGCCAGGAAGCACCTCGCTCTTCATGGCTCTTTCTTGTGGAATCAAGCAGTTGCTGGGATCAGTGCTGACCTGGGACACAATGGAACTAATGGACTGTTCATACATTAAAAACCCACCTACTTAATATCCCAAACAGACAAAAGGAAAAAAAAAATTAAGCGATTAATTATTTAGAATAAAATGACAGGTCTGTTGTAGCCTCCAATTACATGTTGATAGCAAAATAAACCTGAAAAACTAAGGTGCAAAGGTTGCAAATAAAATGCAGTGTCCCTGAAATAATATTTTTTTTAATACACTGATTTGTTCACACTTTATAAAAAAAACAAAGTCCATTTAGAGATACAATGAAGAGATACATGGGTATCTGAAATAAGAAAGCTGCTTACGATCGATTTATGATCCCCACAAATATCGTGTGGACGTTTATCTGTATAAAGCTATTTTACAATGTTTTGGTGGAATTGGAGGAGTGTGTAAAGACCATATAGTGTTTATTGATGTCTGCTTGTGTTTCTGTATGTGTAAAGTAAGTTAGAAAGATAGAGTGAGTGAGTGAAAGAGAGAGATTGTGTGTGGTGAGAAGAGGGGGGTGTCTCCCTAGGTAACACAGTCCCACTGAGACCCAATCTGTTCACGAGAGAGAGATGGGAGAGAGGGACACGCGTGTTGAGGGGGGAGGGGGCAGAGGCCGACACTGCTGTTACCTTGACTCAAATGAGGAGAGCAATCATTTTACAGCTTTTCTGAGCGGATTGCAATCAATTTTATGAGAGAGTATCTGTTGGTTAATGTCTTTACTCTTAGTCTTCACATTGGGCTGTGAAAATGTTTAAACTAAACCACTCATCCTTAGTTATTCATTCCAGTATTGAGAACAGGCAAAGAAGTGTATTATATGCAGAGTGTTGGAAAACAATATTAGGAAAGGAATGAGAGAAAAGTGTTGGCAACCTATACAGTTTTCATTATATGTAAAGCATGGGGGGGAAATGATCGTCTGGCATTATATAACATGGCATTGGTTTTTCTGCTACTGATGCTGCTCGCCCTCTCTTTTCTCTCTCTCTCTCTCTCTCTCTCTCTCTCTCTCTCTCTCTCTCTCTCTCTCTCTCTCTCTCTCTCTCTCTCTCTCTCTCTCTGCCTCTCTGTCTCTTGCTCATCCTCTTATTGTGGGATTATCAGGAACACATTGAGCACTGTGAATCTGTGAATTTAATATAAAAGGTAACAATAGAGTCTTTGTTGCTAACTCATTCACCAAGGGAAGGAAGGATGAATCTGGTCCCCAAATTTCATATTGGAGTGTCGTTGTCTAAAGTACTCTTAAAAACGGTAAAATACAAGAAGCAGCATTGTTTAATAAATACTCCAACAGGTTGTTTTAAAAGCACATGAAAGTCCACTTAAAGTCCTTTGATCCCAACCTGCATTATCTCCAGATAATGCAGGTTGGGATAATATAGACTCGCGCTTCTCAGATGATCACTGTGGTACTGAAGGGTCTGTGGTAAATGACACCAAGGTTTTTTTTATTTCACCCTAGTCAAAGTCTAGTCAAAGCCATTTGGTAAGGTCAGTAAGTGAACAACATAGCATTTGACATGGCTTTAAATGTTATTGTCATACAGAGGACCTAGACTAGGCCCACAGATTTCTGATTGCTTACAATAAAAAAATTAAGGAATTGTTGATTTGTTTAGCTTTTGTGGCACCCTGATTCTAAGATGCGACCCCCCAAAGATAGGATGTTGGCTATGCTATTGATCGCAAGATCAATTCACAAATACAAATTTGTCTGGAACCTCTATGTTTGTTTTCAATTTCTAACGGGCGCAGACCGAAAACCTCTGTACGCAATTGAATAGATCCGGATAGTGGATATTGGCATGGCACTCTCCATGCCTGGTGGAAATGTGTTGGACTGGGAGGGTGAAACCCTCAGGTTGGCAGGTCTAACACTTACCCAGCAGCCAAGCCTCACAGTCAAACCTTTTACAACAAATACAAATATTCCTGTTATGCTTCAAGTGGGAAATACGTTTGGTGTGCAAACAATGGAAAACTCATATTGGAAAAAAAAACCTTGTGATAATAGAATTTCTAAAAATAATATGGCGTTTTATTCATAAGTGGGATGTGATTGTGTTACAGAAATATGATGTAATTACTGCTGTGGGCTAGTCTCATTAGCAGGTAGCATATGTGTAAGGGTCAGGCTGCAGTCTGTCGGATGCTTAATGAGAATCCTTGCAATACTTACATTACTCCAATATATGAAGGACTATCGTTGGTGGTTACTCATGATTTCCTACGGCTAGTTTTAATTTGTGTGCATGCATGTGTTTTATGTGTATGTGATTACAAATGTGTGTATGTGTTGGTGTATTTATATATGAGGTTTACTTTTGGAAGAGAAGGGTGAGTTAGAACAAACCGATCATGATGATTCTGCATATTTAACATATTTAACACCTACCATTTTGACAAGTTTTGACAGACATAAATGCAGTACATAGTGCTGTTTCAAATCTGGGTTTCATGCTGGTAAGACAGAGCTAGGACATTTTTATAAATCTGTGAGAAATTCTACTAAAAACAAACCAAAGGAAGCTTATATAAACCAGACAGATGTGATGAGAGGGTCCCAGACAGACAGATGTGATGAGAGAGGGGGGGGAGGGTCATCGATGGAAGACTGGCTATTAAGAAACAGGTAGTAGTGCTTAGATGTACAATATGTAGTTACTGTACTATTATGACATTCTAAATGAGGCTGTTGAGTGGTGTGGGAGAATAGCATGTGACACATTTGATAAACAGGTTTATCTCCATATAAATTTCCGGAAGTAAATCATTTCTAATCCTAATCTGTATGTTGTGACAGATTACGAGAGAGTGGGAGGAGAGCAAGTGAAGTCACGCCTGCCGCTTGGGGAGAGAGAGACGGGTGGTCGATGGGGGGTGGGGGAGGGGAGGGGTGGGGGGGGAGGGGTGGAGGGAGGGAGGGGCGGTGGGGGAGGAGGGTGGGTGGGGGAGGGGAGGGTGGGGGGGGGAGGGGAGGGGGGGAGGGGGTGAGGGAGGGAGGGGCGGTGGGGGAGGAGGGTGGGTGGGGGAGGGGAGGGTGGGGGGGGGAGGGGAGGGGGTGAGGGAGGGAGGGGCGGTGGGGGAGGAGGGTGGGTGGGGGAGGGGAGGGTGGGGGGGGGAGGGGAGGGGGTGAGGGAGGGAGGGGAGGGGGTGAGGGAGGGCGGTGGGGGAGGGGAGGAGGGGAGGGAGGGGGGGGAGAATACACCGGAAGAGACAGTCTCTTATCCCTTCTGCATTTACATTTATTCATTTAGCAGACGCTTTTATCCAAAGCGTTTTACATGATGTCTGATAAAAAGATTTTCTTGCTTTCTCTTTCAACATATTACTACAGTAGATACCATTTATTTTAGTTTACCAAGTGGAGAACAAAAAGTATGTGGTCCTTTCTCTTTAACTGATTGTATTTATTCTGTGTTTGGAGGATTACATAGAATCAGCTGTTTTAACCCTAAAGGGGTCGGTGAAAGATGCATGTACAGGATGGATGGATGGATGGATGGATGGATGGATGGATGGATGGATAGATAGATGGATAGATGGATATATAGATAGATAGCAATGCTAATCTTAGTTACAGGGATGAAGAAAGTAAAATGCATAATTTATCTCCACCACAAATGTATAAATAATTGAGTCTGTCTTGTGTTGGAGTGTGTAGAGGAGGAAGGGAGCTATATTAAATAGAACTATCTGACCACAGATACAACTCTATGATTATAGCTGACAGTTGCATGGGTAAAACAAAAACACCATACTTGGTGTCAATGGAATTTGTGTGGTGATTCTGGTTGCTGTTCCCGACACAATTCTCCTGCTCACTGAGTAACTGGATCAGCCCAGTGGAAACCATGCAGCCTACTGTCCATGTGCCTGTCTGTCCCTGTGTACACACACATGCTTGCACACCAGAGATGACAGAAGTACACACATCCTTCACTCAACTAGAAGTACAGATACTCATGTTTAAAATGACTCTGTAAAAGTTGAAGTACTGACTACACTTTTTCACTCAAGTTATCAAAGGAAAGCAGTATGGGCTCTGACTTATACTTAAGTAAAAAGTAGCCATTACTACTACGTGTTGCCAACTTTGTGACAATGAAATACAAGACAAAAGGTGGCCTGCTGCAGCAGTGAGGGTATGGTTTTGTGTGAATATACAGTGTATTGTTTCAAGCCATTTGTCATAACGTTAACTAATTGGCAAATTGACGCATTCACTTAACTTCTACTGATGCGCATGAGGATGGGCTGTGATTGGATGATGACAGGCGACAAGTGTTGTGATTGGATGATGACTGTTGACACGTGTTTTGATTGGATGATGACTGGTGACAAGTGTTGTGATTGGATGATGACTGGTGACAAGTGTTATGATCAGCACTGCTGCTGTTGCTGTTGTATCAGTCAGTGGTTAGATCCGCGTAGTCATAGGGGCTGAACTGTGGGCATCTGTGAAGCCGTGTGACATAGCTTGAAAAAAGGGTTATGCAAAATGTTAATGGGTGTATACAGTATCTACCTACAGGAAATGAGTGGAGAGCTTTTCATACATGTCTACTGCAAGCCTTAAATGCTTGAAGCACTAGGCTCTTGACCAGGTCCTCCTATTAATGCCCCAAAAAGTGATGTCATTTTAATCTGCTCTGACATCAGAATCTAATGAAACGTTATGTGGATGAGGATGCCTTTACTCACATTTTTATGACATTTATGACATTGGCACAACAAATTACTCAGCCTGTACAGTTTCCCAGCCTCAACATGGCTCTACCCGGCACCAGACCATGGCTCTACCCGGCACCAGACTGTCCCTCTAACTTGTTCCGCTCTGTGTCCTCCAAGACTGCTGGAGAAACGGCAGCCCAATGGCGAGACTATCGAGCTGTCAGCCGAGGGGCGTCCGGAGCTGGTGGAGGAGAAGGAGCTGCCCGTGGTTGACTGTACCTGCTTTGGCCTGCCCCGCCGCTACATCATGGCCATCCTGTCTGGCCTGGGCTTTTGCATCTCTTTTGGTATACGCTGTAATCTGGGCGTAGCCATTGTTAGCATGGTCAACGACCACACTGTATTTAAAGGCAACAAGGAGGTGCTAGTGGTAAGTGTTGAATGTTCTTGGTTCAGAATATCATTCTCTGGTCATGTCAGTGAAGGCCAGTATAGATCACTGATCACCATCACTGATCACCAGTAGACATTAATGTCATTCATCTCATTATGCTGCACCATTACTGTACGTTTTAAAATTATGTACAAGCTAAACATCTGGAACCTCTTAAAGTAGCCTCCTCTTAGATTCCAAACTTTGACAAAAAGTATAATGAGTAGATGTTGTGTGTTGTGTTGTTCCCCTGCAGGCAGCACAGTTCAGATGGGACCCAGAGACGGTGGGGATGATACACGGTTCTTTCTTCTGGGGCTACATCGTCACACAGATTCCAGGTGGCTTCATATGTCAAAAGTTTGCTGCCAACAGGTATTTACTGATAACTTGATTTAACAAAATACACTTTCAGACATTTCCATCATTCTTCACTCATGGGAATCCAACCCTGGTTTTAAATCTTGGTATTTTTGGAATAAAATCTGTTACTATAGTTACCATCAGAGCGTAGCTGTACTGCATGTTTTCCAAAAGCGTGATGTCAAGTTTAAAGCCCTGTGGTACAAAGAAAACAGGATTTAATCATTTGAAACCACTTAGATTTGTTTTCACATCTCAATCACTGAGATGCAGTTGTTTAAAAATAAATGTTTGTTTGCCTGTTTTTGTGTTCTCTTCCAGAGTGTTTGGCTTTGCCATAGTGGCCACATCTACTTTGAACATGCTGATTCCATCTGCCGCCCGCTGCCACTACAGCTGTGTCATTCTAGTCAGGATATGCCAGGGCCTCGTTGAGGTACACTGTGTACAAATGAGTGTGTGTTTGTGTGTGCACACAAGCATAAAGTGTGTGTTTCTCTATTTACTGTACATCATCCTTTAATTATGTCCTGCAGGGGGTCTCATACCCAGCATGCCATGGGATCTGGGCCAAGTGGGCTCCACCTCTGGAGAGAAGTCGTCTGGCCACAACAGCCTTCTGTGGTGGGTTTAACATTCTCTCTTTGTAATCCCATTCTTTAAAACCGAATTTCCTAGACATAAATCAGTTAACAGTGTTTGAACTGTGCTACAGTCTAAAACACGTTTTTAAGCTTCTGAAAAACTCCTGTGAAGAAACTGTCTGGATGCTAGTTCAGATACAACAGATAAGACTGTCTGGATGCGAGTTCAGATACAACAGACAAGACTGTCTGGATGCGAGTTCAGATACAACAGACAAGACTGTCTGGATGCTAGTTCAGATACAGCAGACAAGTCAAGATCCTTCTTTCAGTATGTTTGCCTCACATAATTGGCTATACAGGTATCTTTATCTTTGCTAATACTGAAAAGAACCTGCTGTAACGGCCATAGGGTAGACAATAAAAGGCTACAGGGCCATTTGAACTGGGACCAGATTCAGTGATCATAAGTGATCACTAGTGATCTAGTGATGGTTTTCTTTTCACACTGTAAGTGTTTCAGTTTGTGTCTCTGCTGTGTTGTGTCAGGTTCCTATGCTGGAGCTGTGGTGGCCATGCCTCTAGCTGGAATACTGGTGCAGTACACAGGGTGGCCATCTGTCTTCTACCTATATGGTTAGTAACAAAACAGTGATTTATTCATTGTAACTTTCCATATATTTACATACATGATAGCCTACTGGCTAGTTTGTTCTGTGAAAATTCACTATTATTAGTAGATAGTGCCTACATAGTGGATGTATTGATAGAATATTCCTTTATCCTTATTTTGTCTTTATCCGACAAAGACATACCTTCTGTGCATCTTTCTGATGTTCCCTGTCCTCTTGTATTCTCTGATCTCTATATTCCTTTCCTATCTAATGCACTTCGTTGACTGTGTGTCTTCTGCTTTACATCTCTTTATATTTCATCATGGCAACGCCTTTCCTCTGTATTATACCTTCCCCACCTTTCCCTGTATCTCTCCTACCTTTCCCTGTATCTCTACTCTCTTTCCAAATATCTCTCCTACCTTTTCCACACTCCTTCTACATTCACCTTTCCACTTTTGATTGTTTTCATCTTCTTATCTTTTCCATCCCTTCCCCTTCTTCTACCAAACCCTTTCTGTCAACCCCCTCTTACTATTATCACCCGACCTCCCCCCTATTTCACATGCTTTCAACTCCAACATTTCTACCCCCCCTCTCTGTCCCCCCCCCCCTCTCTGTCCCCCCCCCCCTCTCTGTCCCCCCTGTCTCTGTCCCCTCCCCCTCTCTGTCCCCCCCCCCCTCTCTGTCCCCCCTCTCTCTGTCCCCCCCCCATACCTCCCCTTCCCCTCCCAGGCTGCGTTGGGATATTTTGGTATCTCTTCTGGCTGCTGGTGTCTTATGAGAGTCCAGCCGCTCATCCCACGATCACTCCTGAGGAGAGGAAATACATTGAAGACGCCATCGGAGAGTCTGCTGGCCTGGTGAATCCTCTCCAGGTACCCGGCTGAGACTGGAGTCTGTCACAAACACAGGAACGCACACGTACATTCCTAATTCAGCTAAACTTATTCTGTTTAATGTGAGGTGTAAGTAAATACAGATAACTTGCATTCCTGCTTGTTTCAGAAATTCAAAACCCCATGGAAACAGTTCTTCACCTCCATGCCGGTGTACGCCATCATTGTGGCCAACTTCTGCCGGAGCTGGACCTTCTACCTGCTGCTCATCAGCCAGCCAGCTTACTTTGAAGAGGTGTTTGGCTTTGAGATCAGCAAGGTGAGGCTATCCTAACGAGTGACCTGATACTTTATATTGTATACCATGCATCTCTCTCCCTCTGCCCTTCTGTCCCTCATCCTGTCTGCTTGTTCTCAGGTGGGGATGGTGTCAGCCCTGCCTCACCTGGTGATGACCATCATCGTGCCCATCGGGGGCCAGCTGGCAGATTACCTGAGAACTCACAATCTGATGACCACCACCAACGTCAGAAAGCTCATGAACTGTGGAGGTGGGCTGTGGTGTATGTGCATCTACAGTATGTGTGTATGTGCATCTACAGTATGTGTGTATGTATTGGGGGGAATGAGATTCATAATTTGAAGCCAAATAGCTTGAGTGATACCTAATAAGTTAGGTAGGGACGTGAGGAAAAGAGAATGTCTGTTCCAAACGTGCAGCAGATCCCATGGTGACAGTCATGAGGCTATCAGAATGCTATACTCGTGCTTAACCATAGAGTTTCAGTTCCATGTAGCACATGATCCTGTGTGGTTCATCTACATGGCAGCAATAGGATCAACAACAGGTGCTCTTGAGCTGTTGGTTCTTTATAGCCGCCAGAACAGTGTAGACTTTAGCATCAGTAACCTTAAACATGCTATTAGGATGTTACTCAGTCAGCCTGCTTTTCTGAGTGGACCTCTGGGTGTTTCTTGAGGTTGTCTCGGAAGAATGGTTGAATAAACATCCTGAATAACTTGTGATCCTGATTGTGTGTGATATTGTGGGAACCAAGGACAATGTTGCAGTGTCTCTGTGTAGGGTTTGATAGGCAGTATTAAAGCATCTTGTAAGCATCTTGTTTGGTGAAAAGCAGACTTGTGGCCATCTGCTGCCTTGTAGGCCTCTGTGTGTCCTGCCCGTCCCCTGTGGTTCAGCCGGTCTCAGGTCAGGAGGGGAGCAGAGGGGGTGCTGGTCAGATGCAGAGCCACGGAGCACCTGCTCAACATGCACCATGTGCTTCTCAGGGTAGGATGGAGCCGTGTTGGCCATGGAAGGATGAGCGAGTGTGGACGACACACCAACACAAGAGTAGCCATGAGCCACAGGGGGATTCCTAGCTAGCGACGTCAGCAAGGCTAAATGTAGGAAAGAAAATTCTCCTATTCTAAACTACTGTGAACCTCAACCACTGAGATGCAAACCAAAGGGTTGAAACACAACTGAACCAGGTTAAGTTTTTTGCTAAATGTAACAAACAGTTGTGTAATAAAACATGTTAACCTGTCAAAGCATCGAGGCGTGGAGATTTACAGTTGAAGAAGATGGTGTCATTTTGTATTTTAGCAAGGGCAGAGTCACCCTGGGGCACTTTACACTATAGGCTTGTGTTTTTAATAAACAGCAGATCACATAAGATATCCTACAATCATGTGTTGTCAGAGTGTACCAAATGAACATTATGAATTACGCATAGAACTGACATTTGAAGATTTGCATATTGAGGCCCTTGAAGTCCATGGAATTCCCCCCAAAATTTGGATGATAAACGATGATCAACAAAAAAAATGATGCTGCACGAGTAGACTATATTTAGGGTATTGCCAACGTGCTATTTGCGTCATCTCACAAAATGTCATGCACTGCTACATGTAATATGCTGACATGGATAGAGAGAAATGCATGGTGTGTGTTTGTGTTGTTTACATACGACGACCACATGGTATTACAACTGCCTGTGCATGTGAGAGGCATATGTGCATGAGAGGTTGCATAAACCCTGAGCTTGCAGACATGCAGGAGAGTAAAGAGATATTCTGCTACACCGGACGCAGCTGAGATACAATTATCTTTTTACTTTTACAGTCCTCACTGTTAAAAGATGTGAAACCATTCTGGTTTTGTAAGCAAACATTATTTTTCCATACACAAATGTAAACTGATTTAGCCAGGTGAATATTTGATCACAATTGTTAAGTTTAAGTTTGAAGCACCGACACTAACGTCCTCAAAAGCTATGTTGTTGTCATGTAAGTTCCATGCCTGGCACACGCTTCATGTGGTTGACTTCTTCACCACCCCAGAGATGATAAGAGGATGCTCATTGGTCAAACCACAAAGTGAATTAAAAGGGGGGGGGGGGGGGGGCTGGTAGAATCTGTTTGGGCCATTGTGCACCTGAGTGTGTCCATGGTTACCTTGGCTGCGGGAACAAGGAGTGCTGCAGCACCCCTTGACAGCACAAGAATTTAAAATGATATGACTTGAAAATCCACCACAGTGGCACCGCCCGGCAACATTAATCCCCCCCCACCCCCCCTATCTACCTTAGGTGACTGAAGATATTAGGTTTTATTTTTCCTACTAACATTGTTAGATCTTGTTGAGATAATTTACTGTGAAGATTTAAGACATAACATTTGGGGTTCCACGGTGCCCTAACAAACTACTGGTATTGAGTGGAACTCATGGGTAGGTCAGGAACTCAAGGTCAGGGAGAACTCCACTCATGGTACCTTGTTTCTGTTTGTCTGTTGCTATGTTAGGATTTGGTATGGAGGCCACTCTGCTGCTGGTGGTAGGATTCTCACACACCAAAGTTGTAGCCATTTCATTCTTGGTCCTCGCTGTGGGTTTTAGCGGATTTGCCATCTCAGGTAAAAAAATACAATATTAATGATTTTCATGATGTGCACCAATGGATACAAAACACAGTTTGTTTCACTCAAATATTTGTTATTGACAATCTGTAGCGACAGTACGCAAGCAAAGATGATGTAAATGGCAATTCTAAGATTTTATACAAACTAGAATGCATCATATATTAACCCAAGGTTGTACATGCCGTATTAAGTTATGTCCTGTATGCTTCAGTTGAGGGTTGTGGTAATGTACAGCATACAGTTACATTTGTGGGGTTGACTTTTGGTAAATAAGTAAATTCACTTTTGCCCGAATCATAACCACCTATCATATCCACCTATCATATCCACCTCACCATTGTGAGGACCTTACCTGAGTTCCAACAGAACACCACTCACACAATTCAGACACAAACTTAATATTACCATTTCACTGAGACTCAATCATAAAGAGTGTCTTTTTATAATCTTTTAGGTTTCAATGTCAATCACCTAGACATTGCTCCCCGCTATGCCAGCATCCTGATGGGGATCTCCAATGGAGTAGGCACTCTGTCTGGGATGGTGTGTCCTCTTATTGTTGGAGCTATGACCAAGCATAAGGTGAAGACGTAAATACTTGTAACAGGATTTGCTTGTTCAGGAGTCAGCATTGTGGATAAACTCCCTTTATTGTACATTAACTGAACAGTTTGTTCCCAACCCTAAACAACATACTTGTCTGCACTCATCAGACACGTGATGAATGGCAGTATGTGTTCCTCATCGCCAGCCTGGTTCACTATGGAGGGGTCATCTTCTATGGTATGTATCCACTCTCCTAATCCCATCTGACACCTGTGTGAAGAGAAACCAGTGGAAGCCTTTCAGACAGACTCCACCTGTAACCTGGTGCTCTCTCTCTCCCTCCTCTCACCTGGTGCCGTTTCTCTCTCACAGGGATTTTTGCATCTGGAGAGAAGCAGCCATGGGCAGATGCGGAGGACACAAGCGATGAGAAGTGTGGCATCATTAATGAGGATGAACTGGCCAATGAAACTGAAGAAATGTACCGAACAGGTGGAGGCGGTCACTACGGAGCTATGAGCCAGCCGAACGCAGGACCCAACGGAGGGCGAGGTGGAGAGGGTGGGGGTGCGGGGTGGGTGACGGACTGGGAGAAGACGGAAGAGTATGTTCAGCCTCCAGGTTACAACAAGGGGGAGGGCCAGAGAAACCTGACATAAAAGCGATAAACAGGAAGAAAGAAAAGTCAAAAGACAGGAAGACATTCAGAATAAAGGGGATGAAATAAGTGAATGTGTGTGTATTTGAGTAAATGGAATGGTTAAATCTACTTATTGTGTACTGTACCAGAATCTGACCTCAATCTACCAGGGGCTCCTTCTGTTTCTGAACCCTTTATGATTGGTCAGGAATATTTTAAATGGAAGTAAATGTATGTTGGAGATGTGTTGTTTGTGTATATGTACAGTACCTTTAAATTATCCAGACTCCTACTTGTTCATCATTTTGTTGTGTCATAGACTTTAAAATGACAACAAACAAAAAAATTCAGTCTTGCTCTGATATTCCAAATGAGCTGCATCCTGTTTCCTTTGATCATCGAGGAAACCCTCTAATCTCTAGAAGGATCCAGTGGTTAGGGTTAGGCTGTAACCAGTGGTTACTCGAACACAGCTTCAGTGCTCATCTACAGAGGTGGACAAGCCAGATGTACAGTTTTATAAAGTACATTTAGTCAGTATTTTGCCAAATGGCACTGAAATGACTCTGAGGAGATGATCTTGTCTGATTAGACAACAGTTGGACTCATTGGCCTGAATGCCAAGAACGTTGTCTGACAAATATCTGATACTGCTAATCACCTATAACAATTTCTACATTAATAATGAATTGCCTGGTTGTAAAGAATTACCCAAAGGTGTGCAGAATCTGGTAGAGGCAGTCAATTCAGTAGGATTGAAGCTGTAAATGCTGCCAAAGGCTCTTCTGCAAACTGAATAAAGGGTCTTAATTTCGAAATTTGTTCTGTATTTCTTATTGTATAACTTATTTGAAAATAGTCTATAACACAATAATGTATATACACAATATTATGTGGAACAAGTGAAGGGGTATAAATACTTTCTGAAGGCACTGTACTGAATACATACTGTATGTGTGTGTGTGTGTGTGTATGTGTGTGCGTGTACAGTCGTTTGTAAGTGCTACAGTCTGAAATAAAACTCTGGTTGTAATCAGAGTTAAATGGCATTGCACTCATACATATTTTTGGTGTGTAAGTCTCCATAAGAGGTTGGCTACACTATGTGGTTGTGCAAAGACAATCACACTTTATTTTAATAGAATTGGTTTCCAAAACCCTCAACTTTTATTCAATTTTAGTCAGTTAAAGCATTGTATTGGTTCTGATGTTTCACACAACAATCCTGCAAATTGCGCCAAAGATAAAGTGTGCATAGTCAATAAAAACGTTTTTATTTGCCCCTACAAACTGCATTCTGTTAAGACAATACTGCCATGAAAGGAGATCTTGTGAGCTTAAGGAATCTGTCCTTTATATCGGTACCTGCCCTCCCATTAGCTCAGGTATCTTACCAAAATTACTGAAACAACATTGTGTTATGCACTATAAATACTAATTTTGCCCTGGCTATGTGTGTAATAGGTTGTATATGCACTTGCGTGTGTGTGTCAAGATACTGCTTATCTGGATCTGTATTAAAAATTGTTTAGATGGATTGGGTAGTGTTTGATAGCTGTGCAGGTTTCAGCATGCAGCAGCAAAGCAGTTGTGTGTTTATGCTTTGCTCTATCTCTGTGTATTTCTATTTGTCTCTCTCTTCCCCCTCTGCAGTCAATGCATTTAATCCCTGATTGTCAGTGATGTATGAGTTGGTTGGTCAGAGGTTAGAGATTGTGAGCATGTGTGTGATTATGTGTGTGGTTATGTGTGTGAATATATGTGTGTGTGTGATAGTATGTGTGCTAGTTGGGTGCAGGTGCAGAAATGCTAAGCAATGAGCATGGTGCAACGATTAGTCTGGGAGCACATGCAGTAAGCTCTACATCCTCCCTCCCTCTCTCTCTCTCTCTCTCTCTCTCTCTCTCTCTCTCTCTCTCTCTCTCTCTCTCTCAAACACACACACACACACACACTCATAAGACACACATCACTATCACAAAAAGTAGGTTTCCAATATGGGCCCATTGATCAGGGGAATAGCCATCTATATGTGTCTATGTGAAAAACAACTTTGACTGATTGCTGTACTATTTCATGAAAAAAAAGGTGAATGTCCTGATATTGAATGAGTATGTACAATAACCTTTTGTGCACTGAAACATGTTCCATTGTATCCCAGTTTGTGAGATGTGTAAACAGAAACATCAACTTATCTTCCATATTTAGTTTTGCTGATAAATATATATTAAACCAGACAAAGGTATTTGTCACATGAAAACTAAGAGAACATTTTCATATACGGCTTAGAGTTAGCTAGGGTATACGTTTGACGTCTAAGGCAATTTTGAGCAACCATTTAACACCAGGATATAGTTTACTCATGTTGTATTGGTGTTGTTATTCCAATTTTTGTCTTAGTTTACTACAATCCTGTGTTACATTTTCCTGCTCTTCTGACTTTGTCTTGATGAATTATTCAATCACCTATGGGTGAACCAAAATATGATAAAAACGATATATATATATACGTATATATATATATTGTTTTTAATTACATGTATAACATATGTATATGTGTATAAGTGGACAATCCTTGTGTAAAATAAAATTCTGGAAAATGTGCACATACATTTTTTATCAGTACTTTTATCAATATATATCAGTTGGTTGTTATTGCCTAATCTTCATTACTCTGACTTTGATGTATCCTTATGAAAGGAGCCTGACTGATGGTGTTATGATATTCAGAATAGAGTAGCCATCACACGACCAATGGCAGAAAGAATAATCAATAGATTTTTATGTATTACACTTTCATATATGGAATTCAACTCTCTCACTTTGTCTCTCTCTCTACCATCCTCTCTCCGCCATGACAGATGGATGCGGGATTAACAGTGATTTTAGGCAAAGATTAGAGAGGAGAGCAGATGCACTCAGTGGGAGAGAGTGAAACGTCACAAATGCAGGAGGAGTAAACACAGGGAGAGGTCATAGGAGGAGGAGGCACTTCTGGTGGGAGACCCTAGTCTGCATGATTGTATTATCGACTTCTTAGTGTGTGTGTGCTTGTGTTTTATGCACTATTACTCAGGGTTAGGCTTAGGGTTAGGGCGGTGATGCTGACCTAGAAATCAAGACCAACAACATGATCAAATTTCCATATTTGAACTTTTTTTTTTTACGGTTTCAATATTTTTCACACTTATTTTCATTAAATATTTGCATAGCCCAGGGAGGTCTGCTGTAGCCCAGGGAGGTTTGTGTTTCAAGGTGCTCACGTGCCTGACCACTGCCTCACAGGGTAGGGAGGGTTAGAGTTAGGAAGGGTTAGAGTTAGGGAGGGTTAGAGTTAGGGAGGTTAGGGGGGGTTAAGGTTAGGGAGGGTTAGTTAGGGAGGGTTAGGGTTAGGGAAGGTTAGACTTATGGTTAGGGAAGGTTAGACTTATGGTTAGGGAAGGTTAGACTTATTGTTAGGGAGGGGAGAGACATCGTCCATGATGGCGAGTCTGCACAACATACATCTTTCCACTATCACCTTCACTGAGGACAGAGCCTGCCTTTCTGGCCAGCTTGTCTAACCTATTAGAATCCACTGGTTTCATGCCACTGCCCCAGCTTACAGACCATGACACAGTGACTACTGACAGAACACGGTCAGTAACTATCCTGCACACCTCACAGAACCGTGTTCTCCTGGGTCAGCTGTGTTGGGTTAGGGTGGGTTCGACCTGAGCAGACCTGGCCTCCTGCTGTGTGGAGTTAATACTGAAAACTTTTTAGGCTCTTCAGAATTCAGATCCTTAGACAGGTCACTTAAGATCACGTCTGTACCATCAGACAATTGCTTTATTTTCATTTTAAGTTTTTCTTTATTGCAGTTCCATCTAGTGGTTAAAACATGCCATCTCTGGATTACTCATATTCATTATCAGGGCTCTCAAGTATTTGGAATACTCACGTATTCCAACCATTTCTCACGCAACACCTTGTATTTCTCACGCTGAGAAAAGGGATAGCTTGTCCCGCTATTAATAGACGAGGCGCAGGCATACGGAGGTAAGTTTCATGGCTAATTGACAGCTGTCTCGAGTTATACAGTTAAACGCCACCCACCACCATCAGAAACACCCCCGGCTCCAAGATTTTAATACCCAAACGTTGACAGGTAGCCTATGGTAATCTCACGCCCAAAAATATATACTTGAGAGCCATGTAATTAAATAACGTTAGGTAATGATTTTACATATGACACGACAGATAAAAACAGGAAATATAGTAGGGTATAAAATTGGCTTTTTTATGGTTACCATGATATTTTAAAAGATAGGTAACGTCTCATTAGGACTAGATATAGCGATGTTACTAGCTTTTAACGAAATTAAATATCGACAAAATGCATTAGAAAGCGCTCTCCTCCCGTCTAAAGACAGGTCTTGGTCTGCATATTTTGGGCGGAATGCAGACGTTCTAAAACGCTCGCCATGCCTCTGGATTTCCTGCTTCCTCTGTGAATCATTGGTGCGTTAAGACACGCCCAACGAGGTTTAGTCAGTTTGTTATTGGAGAGTTTGGACCAAAGGATGGAATTAAATGGACGGAGCTCTGAAAATCATTTCTGATTGCTTTACTGAGACGTCTGTTAAGTTTACAAGAACCTTATTGGCCGCTTAGTAAATACGGTGTTTTATTCTTAGCTATGAAAGCCCTGCCTTTTTGAACCACAATGGATTCCAAAGATTTAGCTATAGCCATATCCCTACTTCTTCCTTAAATAAATGTGGGAGTTTTGCAGTTATTTTATGAGTTTTAGTACATACTAATTTGAAAACGGTGTACATCAAATGCTCTCAGTAGTGCAAGTGCTGTCTCTCCATTCAAATATTTTTCTGAAGTAATTTCTATAAGGAAATAGACCATGGCTATATTGCCAGCTAGCTATTAATTTTGTCTCCAAAATCCTATTCCAAGCTACAATACTGTACATGAACAACAAACGACCCAAACAGAGGTAAGCTATTTTACTTCACCTCGTAAAATCTTTTTTTATGTTGGTAGACATGCTGTGGTAATTCTGGGGATCTACAGTCGTTTTTATGCTATTTTGTTAGCTCAAATCTGGGTCACATTAGCTCCTGCCTCTTCAGTGAACCCACAGCATAGGCTGCGTGCAATCTTGCCAACTAAGTGCGCAGCCTAATGCCTTTTGTTATGATACTCCTATAGATACTTAACGAGCAAAACAGCGTATTAGTATGTCATTTAATTGTTATATGTAGTCTATAATTATTCATATGGACCATATATTCTCTCTCCCTCAGGCATGACAGAGTATAAACTTGTGGTAGTCGGGGCTGGTGGTGTGGGAAAGAGTGCTTTGACAATACAGCTCATCCAAAACCACTTTGTGGATGAATATGACCCCACTATTGAGGTGAGTTACAGTGATTGTATGTAGATAGTGTGTACACAAAAAGATGAGTGATTTCTTACAGTATACGCTCAGAAGATTTTTCTGCTGATCGAATTCATAATTAGTCATGGTAGCGCAGAAATGAACGCCCCACGTAAAAAAAAAAACATTGAATAAGCAAAAATTGGAATGAATTCGCTTTCGTTTGGAAACTAATTAGATATAATCTTTACACTGTGCAACTTAGAGGAAGCAGGTGGTGATTGACATGTCTGTCCTAATACAGGAAGCAGGTGGTGATTGACATGTCTGTCCTAATACAGGACTCCTACAGGAAGCAGGTGGTGATTGATGGGGAGACATGTCTGCTGGACATCCTGGACACGGCAGGCCAGGAGGAGTACAGTGCCATGAGGGACCAGTACATGAGGACAGGGGAGGGCTTCCTGTGTGTCTTCGCCATCAACAACAGCAAGTCTTTTGAGGACGTTCACCTCTACAGGTACATTCCTACTTACAGTAGCTACCTTACTAATCTGCTATTAAAAAATATTTAATGCCCTGCTGTACATTTTTACCACAAAAATATCCTGGAAATCCCTAGAGAGCAGATCAACCGCGTGAAGGACAGTGACAGCGTTCCCATGGTGCTGGTGGGAAACAAGAGCGACCTGGGTTCCCGGAGCGTGGAGAGCAGGCAGGCCCAGGAGCTGGCCAGAGGGTTAGGGGTCCCCTTTGTAGAGACCTCTGCCAAAACCAGACAGGTAGGAGGGCTGCTTCATCTAACTCAGGAACAGGTGTTGACCCTGGAGATTACACTGTACACTTGAAAATGTAGGGTCTGCTTATGAATAAGAAGTGCACATTGATTTACTCTTTACAATCTAGGCTCCTCTTGTGCTACTTAAAACATGGTTTCTGTCTGTCTCATTGTGTGATGCCTGTCTCACTGTGGGCTGTCTTCCTCTGCCTGTCTCACTGTGGGCTGTCTTCCTCTGCCTGTCTCACTGTGGGCTGTCTTCCTTTCAGGGGGTGGAGGAAGCCTTTTACTCTTTGGTGCGGGAAATCAGGCGATACAAGGAAACTAACCGCAGCAACAAGAAGAGCAAGAAAAGTACTCAGAGACGTTGCACTTTACTATAACACAGACCAAGCCTGTCCCCTCACTGCCCTATACTATAACACAGACCAAGCCTGTCCCCTCACTGCCCTATACTATAACACAGACCAAGCCTGTCCCCTCACTGCCCTATACTATAACACAGACCAAGCCTGTCCCCTCACTGCCCTATACTATAACACAGACCAAGCCTGTCCCCTCACTGCCCTATACTATAACACAGACCAAGCCTGTCCCCTCACTGCCCTATACTATAACACAGACCAAGCCTGTCCCCTCACTGCCCTATACTATAACACAGACCAAGCCTGTCCCCTCACTCTGCACTTCCTGTAATCCCATCAGAGATCCAAGCCCTTGTCTGACAGGAAGGGTGTACATACGCCCCATCAGATTCCTGTTCTGAAAGCTTATTGGTCACATTACTTACCAATGTTAATCATTGGCTGTCTGTCCATGTCATTACTTGTTCCATTTGGTTTTCGACAGTTGTACAATGAACACAGGTTGTAGTGTATTGTTTTCTTTCATAAGGCAACAGTATTACATTACTAGGAATATTCATATATTAAGGTGTGTACCAAGAAAATACATGGTACAACTTAGACTAACACAGTATAGCATTTAAAGAACACAATGGTTTCATTAACATGTATGCATTGTTAGTTTACTTGCAAATACCAGGTAATCAGGTTTTGGCAACAATCTCTACTTAACCTCATTATGTTCTTGAAACATTTTCATACAAGCGTGTCACCATTTATGTTCCATCCCTAACTATTGTCAGTTGTTACTGTGAATCTTTATACAGGACATTTGATCCACATGCCTCCAGTCTTTAATGGCCAGTCAGTTGTAAGGCTGTGAGCATCTCCATGTTTGTCATGGTATCCTCAACCTGCCTTGGGGATTTGGAAACATTTTAGTAAAGATCACTGTGAGACCAGCACTTCAGATTAAATCTGTTCATTTCTTTGCTGTATCCTACAACAGGCTGAGAGAGCATGCAGCAGGTGTACCTGCTGGGGTTAGGACAGGACTAGCATGCAGCAGGTGTACCTGCTGGGGTTAGGACAGGACTAGCATGCAGCACGTTTACAGCCTGAACTAGTCCTGTACAGATGGCTGAACTTTGTAACTGTCACAAGGTGCATTCATCCAGTTCCACCTCCTGGGTGGCAGTCATTGGAGGCACAGGGTTCTATATTTAGGGACTCTAGTATATGAAGGAGAGTCGACGTCCTTTAAAAAAAGATCAGACGCTGATTTACTTCATTCTTATTTCAAGTTCTGTACAAAAAGTTACCATTTATTATTCATTTATGTTTCCAAAACACTAATGTGAGACGTGTTCATACATGTGCAGAACTGCCTCATGGAGACAGTCTAGCAGGGCGAGTGTGGAGCACCGTCGTCCTTCATGTTTCACCAACCAAACCGAGAAACCAGCTTCTCCTGGTCATCAAGGTCTTTCTGCACCTTCTTCCTCATGTAGAAGATGGGACAGTCTCGACTGCAGGGGGAGGAGCAAGTGTTAGTGGCTCCATATACATGTGTTTAGTGACAGTGGTTGTTAATGTGTGTGTGTATAGGTGTGTGTGTTCCACTGTGTTCACATGGAGCATGCCTGTATAGGTGTGTGTGTGTGTTCCACTGTGTTCACATGGAGCATGCCTATAACAGTGTGTGTGTGTGTTCACATGGAGCATGCCTGTATAGGTGTGTGTGTGTGTGGGGGTTATGGTTAGCGCCAGGACGACATCTCATACGAAGCACATCAGCGTGCTGTGAGGAGATGAACAGTAAACAGTGTGTGTGTGTGTGTACCTGACCTGGTGCAGAGCAGGTCATCATGGCAGTGTGTGTGTGTGTGTGTGTGTGTGTGTGTGTACCTGGTGCAGAGCACATCCTCATGGAGGGACCCTTGGCAGCGCTGGCACTGAGTCCACAGACGAGAGAAGCGCTCCTCCAGGGTGCTCAGGTGACAAATCTGGTGTCATGGAAACGTGTTAGTCCACAACACACATCACTGTCTACACGTGTTAGTCCACATCACTGTGCATCCTAACCTAATATTTCTTTGCCAGGTCCTAGATGTACCGTTTTCATGTCTTAACTATTATTCTACACTGCACAATAAATAAATAAAAAATTATAAAGAAAAAACCTTGAATGATGTGTCCAAACTTTTGACTGGTACTGTATAAGAGAAGTATGAAGCATCAAAGAAACAATATTAGATAGATATCTAGTATATACTTTATGTGAATTACCTCTTTCTGGTACAACTCTGACTCCTTCCTCTTACAGAAGTCACACACGGCCACTGGAGGAAGCAATTAGACAAACCTGACAACTTCAGGAACATAGACATGCCAATGGAGGTTAAGATCCAATATGTTTGGAAGCTTCAACAGTTGCTGCCCAGAGAAGCATCAGAGCCTACCGTCCGTCTTGAGCACGGCTCTGCAGCCAATACAGGTGCTCCGCTTCTGAGCGAACGCCATGAGCCCACCCACCCTAGAGGTCAGCACAGTCTTGCAGCGGGTGTGGTCTCCCTCTGGAAACATCAGGTGAGAAGAACACAGTGTCTCAGGATCAAGGCAACATGACTCACCTGTACCATGAGCAAAGGCCAAACCCAGCATCAGCCGTTTCACGTTTTGGGGGCCAAAAAACGTTGTGATTACACAAGTGATTTTGGAACACAATTGTGCAAAAATGATCACAATTCGGCTATGAGGTCTAAATATATATATATATTTTTTAAGAACACCAATAATGAAAACATGTTGCAGACTGACAGAATCTTACAGCAGTATTCCATTTCTATCAAATTAGGGCCAATATGAAATGAAGACTCCAGATGAGATGTGAAGTGGTCTGACCATTGATCAGTTTACAACAATTAAAGATAATGATTACTTTATTACTTCTATACTGTTTGAAAAGTTCTGAATACAATAAACAATGTTTGATCTATACTTTGCAATATTAAGCTCATGAGCACATAACCCTTGGTTATGTCCAGGACAGAAATATGCCTAACTATTAATTATGTTTCTTGTATGATTGATAAATTGTCATTATACTGTTTTATTATGCCTGTATAGCCATAAGTTGGGTCTTTGTAAGAAGCGACTAGGAAATACCTGTAACACTACGGTTGATCAGAGGTCATATTATTAAAGTGTATTACCAAAGTGTATAATGCCATGCAACTTTGAATGAGGAAAATAGAAGGAACGTCAAGGCCATTTCTAGGAGCCCTATCCAAAGACCTAAACAAAAGCTATCTGGCATTCTGTGTCCTTTTTCAGTGCCTGCGAAGGCAATGTTAATCATATTGTATCCTCCCATATTGTGATACCATATACTCTCTTGATTTCCTGTATTCATTGTTCAGTCTTCTGTGATACTCAACTTGAGTGTACCAGACACCTGCATCACACATTTGTGTAATAAATACATTGAACTTGTCTTGAACTCATCTTTATTCCTTTCATTGATTTGGAACTTTCAGAGCTATGATGTAATTGCGTGTTCAGACGTGATGTGAGTACTCACTGAGCAGGACGCTCTCAGCCTTGCTCTCTCCCAGGATCGGCTCAAAGATGCGGAGCAGCGGCTTGGACAGCTGCTGCTCCAGATAGTACTGGGAGTCGATAGGAATGTTGTTCTCCAGCACATAGATGGGGTCCTGCCAACACACACACACACACACATGGCTGAGAGAAGGCAACACACACACACACGGCTGAGTGTGTGTGTGGGGCAGGTAGGACCTCATGACAGCTTCTCCTCACCTCAGACTTCATGTAGGCCGCCACTCCTTTGGCAGCTTTGATGATGACGTAGGGAACTCTGTCTCCTAGGTTGGGGGCGCTGCCAGCGTCTCTCTTCCTCATTCTGCACAAGCACAAAGAGTTGAGAAGGCTACTTAGCAAAACTATACAGAAACAACATAATATGTTGTATATATTTTACACTAGCAAGACATGTGCTGGGCTCAACAAGGCAGTAAAGACTATGTATGTCTCACCCCCTCTCCCTACCATACTCATCTATCCTCTTCACATCCTCAGTCTTTCCCACCCTCCCTCCATACCTCCTCTGCTCTCCCTGATGTTGTCCCTCTCCTCCCCTCTCCTGCCCCTACCTCTCAGCCAGCTCCACATGAGCCTGCTTGGCAGTGTATTCCTGGGCCGTTCGTGTCAGCTCCTTGGTGATGACCAGCTGGCTGATGTCGATGCGGTTACACAGCAGGTCTGAGATGATCTCTTTGGCGTGGGCAACAGCACCCTGGGGGTCCCTGGGTAGACAAAGCAGGGAGAGACTCAAACAACAGGTACTGACTGAAAACCCCCGTCCACCCTCCATCACCAGGCCTCGTCCACCCTTCATCACCAGGCCTCGTCCACCCTCCATCACCAGACCTCGTCCACCCTTCATCACCAGGCCTCGTCCACCCTCCATCACCAGACCTCGTCCACCCTTCATCACCAGGCCTCGTCCACCCTCCATCACCAGGCCTCGTCCACCCTTCATCACCAGGCCTCGTCCACCCTTCATCACCAGACCTCGTCCACCCTTCATCACCAGACCTCGTCCACCCTCCATCACCAGGCCTCGTCCACCCTTCATCACCAGACCTCGTCCACCCTTCATCACCAGACCTCGTCCACCCTTCATCACCAGGCCTCGTCCACCCTTCATCACCAGACCTCGTCCACCCTCCATCACCAGGCCTCGTCCACCCTCCATCACCAGGCCTCGTCCACCCTCCATCACCAGGCCTCGTCCACCCTTCATCACCAGGCCTCGTCCACCCTTCATCACCAGACCTCGTCCACCCTTCATCACCAGGCCTCGTCCACCCTTCATCACCAGGCCTCGTCCACCCTTCATCACCAGGCCTCGTCCACCCTTCATCACCAGGCCTCGTCCACCCTTCATCACCAGACCTCGTCCACCCTTCATCACCAGGCCTCGTCCACCCTTCATCACCAGGCCTCGTCCACCCTCCATCACCAGACCTCGTCCACCCTTCATCACCAGACCTCGTCCACCCTTCATCACCAGACCTCGTCCACCCTTCATCACCAGACCTCGTCCACCCTTCATCACCAGGCCTCGTCCACCCTCCATCACCAGACCTCGTCCACCCTTCATCACCAGGCCTCGTCCACCCTTCATCACCAGGCCTCGTCCACCCTTCATCACCAGACCTCGTCCACCCTTCATCACCAGGCCTCGTCCACCCTTCATCACCAGGCCTCGTCCACCCTTCATCACCAGGCCTCGTCCACCCTTCATCACCAGGCCTCGTCCACCCTCCATCACCAGACCTCGTCCACCCTTCATCACCAGGCCTCGTCCACCCTTCATCACCAGGCCTCGTCCACCCTTCATCACCAGGCCTCGTCCACCCTTCATCACCAGGCCTCGTCCACCCTTCATCACCAGGCCTCGTCCACCCTTCATCACCAGGCCTCGTCCACCCTTCATCACCAGACCTCGTCCACCCTTCATCACCAGACCTCGTCCACCCTTCATCACCAGGCCTCGTCCACCCTTCATCACCAGACCTCGTCCACCCTTCATCACCAGACCTCGTCCATCTAGCAGGGCGGAGACGGAGAGCAGCAGGCCACCAGGACTGATCTGTATCCTGCCGTCTCAGCCCTCCTGCTGTTAGCTTAACAGACAGCACCTGTCTGAGGATGCACCTGTCTATGAGGATGTACCCGTCTATGAGGATGCACCCGTCTATGAGGATGCACCCGTCTATGAGGATGCACCCGTCTATGAGGATGTACCCGTCTATGAGGATGTACCCGTCTATGAGGATGCACCCGTCTATGAGGATGCACCCGTCTATGAGGATGCACCCGTCTATGAGGATGTACCCGTCTATGAGGACGTACCTGTCTATGAGGATGCACCCGTCTATGAGGATGTACCCGTCTATGAGGATGTACCCGTCTATGAGGATGTACCCGTCTATGAGGACGTACCTGTCTATGAGGATGTACCCGTCTATGAGGATGCACCCGTCTATGAGGATGTACCCGTCTATGAGGATGTACCCGTCTATGAGGATGTACCCGTCTATGAGGATGTACCCGTCTATGAGGATGTACCCGTCTATGAGGATGTACCTGTCTATGAGGATGTACCCGTCTATGAGGACGTACCTGTCTATGAGGATGTTCTGCAGGCATGTGTTGATGAGGTTTGCCACTAGAGGACAGTTGTCTCGACGCACTGTCTCAATGCCCTTGCAGTCCATCTTGTCGTGCGTGTCAGAGCTGGAGGAGAAGTAGAGGCCAGCGTAGCGTTTCTTGTTGATCAGCAGATATGGGTAGTAAACCTGAGGAGTTTGGAAGGATGGGTTCAACAAGTCCTTCTACTGAAGGAAGCAATTCATAGGAAACACAGCAGGTTAAGAGTACCAGCGTTTCCATGTAGGAATGAGTGTAAAGTCTAGAGGCCAAGACCGATTCTCTTTCACACATCCCAGCATGATACCTTGATCTCCTCGTTTCATCATCCTTGTGTAAACAGCTCCAATAGCAGGAATAGGGTGAACAATGATCACTTTTCTCAAATCTACAGAGATGGCCTCTCAGACTGTCTACAGGTAGTTAATAAAGAGCTGGCCTCTCAGACTGTCTACAGGTAGTTAATAAAGAGATGGCCTCTCAGACCGTCACGTCTGGCCATGCCAGCATCCATCCACAGAGAGCACTTGAAAGCTTTAAGGATCAAATGAGGAGCTGAAGTAGGGAACCTTTTCAAACTCCAGCTTGATGGGAGGAGTGAAGTGGGAGGAGACCCAGTGTGCTGCCTCCCTGCCCAGCTCCATGGCGTCTCGCACGGTCGGCACCCCCAACTTCACCATCACAGAGTCTGTGTCCCCGTAGATCACCTCACACAAGCACAAACAACAACTATTTAAAACACATACAGAGAGACATTTTACAATAGAGACGCATTGTTAGATGGTCTAACAATGGGACGCAACACCCCTCACCTTGGCATCAGCCTGGTAACCATTGGAGATGGTGTACTTAGACTCCACCAGCTGTTTGGTTTTCTCAATCATCTGCCTGCCAAAACCGGTGACACTCTAAAGGAGAAAGACATTTAGTCAGATGTCCAAGCTGGCGGCGGGTGCGTGGATGTGTAGCTGGGCTGGGCTTACCTGAGAGATCTCCAGGCAGGGCAGCTTGCCCACCTGAGCCCCAGTGAAGCCGTACACAGAGTTGGCGCTGATCTTGAGAGCCAGCTGGCGTCCGTCCAACACCTGCTGCTTAAAAGGATCTGTCTCTTTCTTCAGCTCAGCCTTGGCTCTGCGCAAAAACATGGGGACAAATTAAGGTACAGGACATTTTAAAGATTATTTAAATGTACAGTACTGTGCAAAGGTCTTGGGATTACAATACTTTTTACATGAGTATTGTCTTTTTTTCCATTTGTGCAGCAGTATAAAAATGCAATGCTGTGAACATTTTTGTTTAGTGTTTTCATTTCATTATTTCTTAAAGCATTTTTTTTACTTCCAAAATGTTTTATTTGTGCCTAAGACGTATGTTATCTTTTTTGGAAAAGTTTTTGTCCACTGGTCCTGAGTTCACCAGACTGATCTCTGGCCAAACTGGGAGCTTTTTATCCCAAATCTCACCTCAAGCAACTAACCCTAATGACCTTAACATAACCAACAGCAACATCCCTAATGACCTTAACATAACCAACAGCAACATCCCTAACATGACCAGCCCAACCAGCAGGGGACTGTTCGCTGTCCCAACCTCTTCCTGGCAGATAGCAGGTTCTCCAGAATTTCAGGCAGAAGTCCCTTCCTCACAGAGCTCTTGACGAACAGGTCACCTGTGGGAGTCTTTATGAAGTCCTCTGCTGAAAGACTGAGAAAGGAAACACCATCACCTTATGGAACGAAAAAGATAACTTTTTGGTTTTTAGAGATTTTGTTATTGACTTGATTAAATATGATTGTGTCAAGCAACCACTTGATTACATATGATTTGATTTGGTTGCTTGACACTTTCTACATTCCCATAACAATAAACTTAAATGCTGTGCTTGGGGTCAGGACCTTTCTAGAAGGTCACTGTGATAAGAAGAAGTTCCTGTGACAGGTTGCTCAAATATGAAAAGTATTCTAAACATGTTGCTCTCCATGGAGAGCGTTCCTTCACCTAGTGAGACCACAAGCATCTCACCCCAGTTTCTCTGCAGTGCCCTTCTGAAGCAAGGTTGTGTAGCACAGGTTATGGGCCATCATGATTGACGGGTACAAGGATGAGAAGTCCAGAGTAGCAATGGGAACACTGTAGTACCTTAGAAAACCAAAGGACGTCATACAGTTAGAAGGAGATGCAAACAGAGAGATGAACTTGACTCCATCATTCAAACAGGCACGAGTACAAACCCTTTCTCTGGCTCGATGACAGTGGCTCCAGTGTAGTCCTCCCCTCCCTCCGTCTTCACCACAGGCATGACCAGCCCCTGTCTCATGGCCTAATGCACACAAACACAAGTGTTACAAACAACTCAAGACTCTAAAAGGTCTGTACATTCTACATGTAGGTCCATGTAAGTGTGTTCACCTGCCGCAGGAGCTGAGACACCACTTTGATCTGCTGGCCCCTGGAGAGCAGGTAGGTGAGGGGCACACCTGTGACCCGGGCCATCTCCATGTAGTTGATGACACACATGAGCTTCTGCAGCAGCCGCAGGGGCAGGTAGGCATCCTTCAGACAGTATACCGCCAGGCGCCTCCGTGTCTGCTCATTACCATTCTGAACACAACAACCAGATAACATGGTTATCACACACCAGGGTTATCATATGGTTATCACACACCAGGGTTATCACATGGTTATCACACACCAGGGTTATCATATGGTTATCACACACCAGGGTTATCACATGGTTATCACACACCAGGGTTATCACATGGTTATCACACACCAGGGTTATCACATGGTTATCACACACCAGGGTTATCACATGGTTATCACACACCAGGGTTATCATATGGTTATCACACACCAGGGTTATCATATGATTATCACACAAGTTTGTTGCCTTTGTACAATCCATGCAGTTTGTGCCTTTCCCCTTCCTCCCTGTTGTGGAATCCTCTGACCTGCAGGTCAGTGATGATAGAATCCTCTGACCTGCAGGTCAGTGATGATAGAATCCTCTCACCTGCAGGTCAGTGATGATAGAATCCTCTCACCTGCAGGTCAGTGATGATAGAATGCTGCACATCCTCCTTCTGCTCCTGCAGGAAGTGGAAGCTGACAGAGTTCAGTGTGTACGAGCGCAGCTTGTAGTCTCTCAGTAGCACCTGGGTTAGACAGGGAGAGAGACTTCATTTAATATAGCTCTAGGGATGGGCGTAAACATCATTTTGTTAAACATTAAATATTTAAATGGAGATTATTTGACTATATATTAGCAATCATATGTTTGGATGGAAGTGCTGATCAAACCCTATGGAAACATTACATTGTTCATGACATTGTTTGGACTGAGCTGGCCAGAAATGACAAAGCATCAATATAACATAATTGAATAATTATTGGGAAAAAATCAAATGTAAACAGTGAAATGTTTTATATGTCTATCCGTAATAGCTTCATGAAACATGACTATGCAGTGAATGGGCAACATGACTGGATGTGCAGGGTCAGTGTGTGCTCACCTGCAGCAGGTCAAACTGCACCCTTCCCTCCATGTTCATGGTCTTGTTCTCCCTGCGGCCCATCTGTTTGCTCTGGAAGCTCGACTCCTTCAGGACCGACTTGATGCCTCGAACTCGGCCCAAGTATGGAAACAAATGGACCTGTGGACACAAATATTGCAGTCGGAAAGGAAAATATGACACCCAGAGTTAAAGGTTTCAGTATCCAGAATGAGGTAGAACTCTCCACACCTTCAGAGCTGCTGCTCTGTTGAGCAGGTAGGGAAAGTCAAAGTTCTGGATGTTGTAGCCAGTGATGATGTCTGGGTCGACTGTCCTCACAAACTCTGCCCAGCTCTGAAAATCAGCATCCACAACATGTGTTCAACTGCTACATTTAGTCCCAAGATCTGAAACAGCCAGACCAAGGTCTGAAAGTGCAAACGAGTGTGAATGTGTGTGTTGGTTCCTGAAGTAACTGCTTCTCCTGTGTGTGTGTGTGTGTGTGTGTGTGTGTGTGTGTGTTGGTACCTGAAGTAACTGCTTCTCCTGTGTGTGTGTGTGTGTGTGTGTGTTGGTACCTGAAGTAACTGATTCTCCTGTGTGTGTGTGTGTGTGTGGGTGTGTGTGTGTTGGTACCTGAAGTAACTGCTTCTCCTGTGTGTGTGTGTGTTGGTACCTAAAGTAACTGCTTCTCCTGTGTGTGTGTGTGTGTGTGTGTGTTGGTACCTAAAGTAACTGCTTCTCCTGTGTGTGTGTGTGTGTGTGTGTGTGTGTGTGTGTTGGTACCTGCAGTAACTGCTTCTCCTGTGTGAAACACAGGATCTGGGAGCCTACGATGCTGGCGCAGGCCTGCAGGGTGAACACTGTGCGGATGAAGGGCTCCAGCTCTCCCTGCCGCTGCACCATGGAGGCGATCTGGATGACAGGGTCCTTGTCTGCCTCGGGGAAGATGCCTGGGACCATACAACACAACTAAGTCAATACACACACATGGACATACAGTCAAACTATAGAGCTGTACACTCAACACACCAGCATGTCACAGAAAGACTGTTCGTACGACAAACTAAATGTGTGTAACATGGAAACTAACCCTAACTAAACTGACTGGTAAGTGGGTACCGACCCTAACCCTAACCCTGAAAACATCATGCCTGAAAACATCATGCCTGACAACATCATGCCTGAAAACATCATGCCTGACAACATCATGCCTGACAACATCATGCCTGACAACATCATGCCTGACAACATCATGCCTGAAAACATCATGCCTGAAAACATCATGCCTGAAAACATCATGCCTGAAAACATCATGCCTGAAAACATCATGCCTGAAAACATCATGCCTGAAAACATCATGCCTGAAAACATCATGCCTGAAAACATCATGCCTGACAACATCATGCCTGACAACATCATGCCTGAAAACATCATGCCTGAAAACATCATGCCTGACAACATCATGCCTGAAAACATCATGCCTGAAAACATCATGCCTGAAAACATCATGCCTGAAAACATCATGCCAGAAAACATCATGCCTGACAACATCATGCCTGAAAACATCATGCCTGAAAACATCATGCCTGAAAACATCATGCCTGACAACATCATGCCTGAAAACATCATGCCTGACAATGTCTAAAATGAAAATAGTTTTTACAAATGCACAGCTGATCTCCTGTCTCCATGAAGTCAGAAGAAACAAACAGAGTCTGTACCTTTCCTTCCAGCACACTCAATGTCAAAACTGAGAACCCTGAGTGGAGCAATGCTCTGCCAGTCCCCCTCGGCAGGGTGGGCGACCAGGTCTGACCAGCCCACATCCACCTCGTACTGACTCAGAGACACCTTGGACACACAGCAGGGACACACACACAGAATGAAAACAGAATGAGATCAAGTCTGGTATTCAGTTTTTTTCTTTTTTCTCAAAACCCAGTTGTGCTTGGAGATACAGGTGGGTGTCTCTCCCTCCTTCCTGTCTCACCTTGCCTGGGTAGGCAGAGTCTGTCTCTCCCTCCTTCCTGTCTCACCTTGCCTGGGTAGGCAGAGTCTGTCTCTCCCTCCTTCCTGTCTCACCTTGCCTGGGTAGGCAGAGTCTGTCTCTCCCTCCTTCCTGTCTCACCTTGCCTGGGTAGGCAGAGTCTGTCTCCCCCTCCTTCCTGTCTCACCTTGCCTGGGTAGGCAGAGTCTGTCTCTCCCCCTCCTTCCTGTCTCACCTTGCCAGGGTAGGCAGAGTCTGTCTCTCCCTCCTTCCTGTCTCACCTTGCCTGGGTAGGCAGAGTCTGTCTCTCCCCCTCCTTCCTGTCTCACCTTGCCTGGGTAGGCAGAGTCTGTCTCTCCCCCTCCTTCCTGTCTCACCTTGCCTGGGTAGGCAGAGTCTGTCTCTCCCTCCTTCCTGTCTCACCTTGCCTGGGTAGGCAGAGTCTGTCTCTCCCCCTCCTTCCTGTCTCACCTTGCCTGGGTAGGCAGAGTCTGTCTCTCCCCCTCCTTCCTGTCTCACCTTGCCTGGGTAGGCAGAGTCTGTCTCCCCCTCCTTCCTGTCTCACCTTGCCTGGGTAGGCAGAGTCTGTCTCTCCCTCCTTCCTGTCTCACCTTGCCTGGGTAGGCAGAGTCTGTCTCTCCCCCTCCTTCCTGTCTCACCTTGCCTGGGTAGGCAGAGTCTGTCTCTCCCCCTCCTTCCTGTCTCACCTTGCCTGGGTAGGCAGAGTCTGTCTCTCCCTCCTTCCTGTCTCACCTTGCCTGGGTAGGCAGAGTCTGTCTCCCCCTCCTTCCTGTCTCACCTTGCCTGGGTAGGCAGAGTCTGTCTCTCCCTCCTTCCTGTCTCACCTTGCCTGGGTAGGCAGAGTCTGTCTCTCCCCCTCCTTCCTGTCTCACCTTGCCTGGGTAGGCAGAGTCTGTCTCTCCCCCTCCTTCCTGTCTCACCTTGCCTGGGTAGGCAGAGTCTGTCTCCCCCTCCTTCCTGTCTCACCTTGCCAGGGTAGGCAGAGTCTGTCTCTCCCTCCTTCCTGTCTCACCTTGCCTGGGTAGGCAGAGTCTGTCTCTCCCCCTCCTTCCTGTCTCACCTTGCCTGGGTAGGCAGAGTCTGTCTCCCCCTCCCTCCTCTCTTCTCTCAGGCGGTATTTTCCAGCAGGGAGCTCGATCCAGCAGCAGCCTACTACATCACAGTCCACCATAAACCTGGTGGAATGAAAGTTACAGTCAGTGGTTATGAGAGGGGCAGGAAGGGTTTCAGAAGCATTCAAGCCTTAATGATCCTGTAAGTTCATGTAGACTGTTACGGTTTTGTCCATCCCAAATCCACCTTTTCACATATACTACACACATTAAATCTCACCACACACACCTGATCTCAAAGTCAATGTTGGCCTCGTAGGAAGGGTAGCTCTGGGTGGAAAAAGGGCCAAACTTAAACCCCTGCTCCAGGAGTCTCTTTGCTGGGGCAATCAGGCGGGGCATCGCCATGGTGATGCGCAGGAAGTCCCCAGGCTTGTTTCCATGGTAACTATACATGCCTGGAAGAGTAGGATGGTGGAAACTTCATCAGGAAGACTGATCATCATTATGATCAGACATATCAATGGCTGCTTCAAAAATAATACACACATGCAGCAAACACAAAGATTTACAGAAACTTCCTTCAACTCACTTTCTTTGCTTGTGATGTCCACTGCCAGCACTGTGACAGATATGTTGTCCTTGTTGGAGCGCATGTCTTTCAGCACAGCTGAGTTGAGTTCCCTTTTGAATTCACCTAAGTGTATGTTGGTAAACCCTAACAAAGGAGTGATACATGGACAAATGGATTGATCATTTGTCAGAGTGAATATTGAAGGCTTTGCATTGCAGACCTATAAACAGAATGAATGAAGCAATGTTGTTTGGCTTGTGAGTCAGTCACAACCGATCAAAAACAAGACCAGCATCAGTTTCACAGAATCACAGTGGCCGTTTAATAGAACCAACATACTATTAGTGATTTATACTCATATGCAACAGCTGAATTTGTTCATACTAGAGATGCGATTTGTTTGATTTTAGAAATGGCAGCAGTTTTGTATCTCTCTCCGTTTGATCCACTGAAGCTCCAAGACAGTTTTTTGGCAAGTCGGAGATTCGTAAGTTCTGACTGTGAAGACATGTCTGAGTTTTTTGCTGTTGTGACATTGGCCATAAAACCAGAGGTACAGGGAGCCATGTTTCTCACCAGGGGGTGCAGGTGTGTAGAAGTAGGGGGCAAAGCCATGGATATGACAGCAAACACTGTGTCCCTGGTCCGTCACTCCAAACATGCGTATGATGGGGACAGTGCTGTGCGCCTGGCCCGGCATGCCAGCCACGGCAGGGCCTGAGGCAGAGAACACAACAACCACTAACACAACTGCCCAGTACAGTCAAGTCTCTCAGCAATTACTCAAATTCAAGCCATTTTCAGTAAATTGTTTACCATCATTTCAAACTTAAATGAATCATCCTCCGATCATTCACCCCACATATCTTTTAAGGTGTGCACCAAAATGATGATGCTGTTTTATAGAACTTTTATTGAGTCAGTGCTGACATTTTGTGTGGTGGTATGGTTTGGGAATCTGAATCTGGCTAATAAGAACAGGCTTGATCGGCTTGTCAGAGTGGCCAGTAAAGTTATTGGGGTAAACCAAGTCCAGCTCTCTGAGCTTTATGTTCGGCAGGTTGCAAGGAAGACCCACTCCATATCGGCTTGTACTGACCATCCCCTGAAGGCGGAGTTTGAGCTCTTGCCTTCAGGAAGAAGGTATAGAGCTCCCACCCACAGAACAAAACAATTTGGGGACTTTTGTTTGTTTTGCCATTGGGAGGCTAAATGTGCATAAATGAATGGCATGAAGTATTTATGGACGGAACTTATTCTGGGTTTTCAATATTAAGTGATCCTTGTGCTGTATTGTGTGTTGTCTTGTGTGGTGTCAGGTATGCTGTTTTAAGTAGTATTTTATGATGGATTGAATGTGTTTTAATACCTGTCTACAAACAAATCGTGGGATCAATAAAATTGACTTGACACACTGTTCATTCATTACTTCAATAATTCAATAGTAATATATAGTTGATAAGAGTTTTGTAAGTTTCCTAAATGAATATGATCCATACCTAGGTAGTAGTCTAGGTCAATCTGCTGGAAGATTAGTTTTTCAAAGTTGGGGTCCAAACTAGCGGCATTAGGTCGGCGCCAGCGAGGGTTGAGGTCCGCAGAGAACAGATCACCTATAAAAAGTCGAAGATATGAAAGACAATATTTTGGTAAATACCTTTAAATTCAAACCAAAGACTAAAGAGGCCAAAGTCGCACTAGGCGTTGCCGTTTAGTTGCCTCACCTACGGGGATGACATCGTGGCCTGCCTGCCCCTCCCTCTCCTCTGCTTCCATCTCGGCTTCTTCGAAATGAGCCAGTTCTTCCTCAAACCCCGACGGGCCATCGTCCCAATCCCCGGTCTGTTTACCCCGCTTAGCTTGGGACGCTCCGCCCATCAAGGTGCCACCATTCCGTCTTTTACCTTCCATGTGTCTGCAGACAAACCAGAAATGCATTTCAGGGGGAAATGGGATGGAAGCATTTTGGTGTAATACATGGGGAACAGCGGGAAACTGTTAATGTCAAACAAAAGATTTTGGAGCGTCTGTTATTTCCTTTCTGCCATCTTGCCGTCTATTGACTAGAAAATAATGGGACCTATGCCGGCTATTACGTACCTCCGATTCAAGCCTAAATTTCACATGAGATAATACCCCCTCACTCATGATTATGAAAGTGGGTTAGACTTCTTGATCACCTTAAAGACAACATTGTAGTTATTTAGCTACATATTAGGCAATGTTGCTTATAGCTAGTTATCGACGATTCTTAAACAATGATTTCTATTTTCGTTAGCTAGCTAGTTAAGTAGTTTCCTGTGCAAGTTAGAAAATATGTCCACATGTAGCCGACTATAAAATGACTGCTTTGCGTTCAATTTGAATCCGTGCGAACAATCGTGTCAGCTATATAGTTCATCTATGCTAGCAATGTTAGCTAACTTTAACCAAAATACCTATTAACAATCGTTCAGGTTAGCTAGTGCTAGCTACGTTAACACAAGCTATGTTGAGTATCCAGCTCGTAGCTAGCTATAGTCACCTTAACCAAAACAATCAAGCAAACGCAAGCTGGCTTAATGTTACGACTTGGCTAAATAAACTTGTCAGAACTGGCTAGATGGATTGGCAGATTATTTAGCAATCACTTTTCTGTGAGTTAAATTACTATACAAATTATGTAGCTACCGTCGTTTACTTTTAGAACTTCAAGTTATTCCCCAGCTTGAAAATAACTCCCGCCACTCGCTTCTAATTTCGTGAAATTTCGCCGCGGCAAGCACGGGTGACTTCCGTTTTCCCGGTCAAATGACGTTTCCCTTTGAAGGCGCTGATTGGTTTAACAAAACGGTGGATTAGGTGGCCATATTTGTTGTGGCGACTGTGTTTCCTAAGGCTTCTGTCGGAAAAATGCTTAAGTAGTGTAGAATAAGTTTAATTTATGAATACCAACCATTATTATTGCATTATTATGTTTTTTGCTTACTATTTGTCTATATCAATGTTTTGTTAATGTTTTTTCACACTATTCCCTTCTGACCCTATAGGGTCAACATAAAAACACATTAATACCCTACAGTATACACAGGCATACATAACTTGTTTGCCCTTTCCTCTCTTCTTCTTCCAAAAAATATGTAGAGCAGCTCACGTTGCTCACGAGTCCTTCTTGTATGATTGGCAAGAAAATTCACTAACCACACACATTTATTTTAAATAGTGAGCCAATCGTAGCTCTTTGCTGTGGAAAACGCCCTGTTGTTCTCCCGTTCTGCCCAAGAGGCGGGCTCATAAAGACGCCTTCATGAATAATGTTAGAAAGGCATTGAGGGCCTCGCCACCGTGCAGCTCTCAGCGTTGGTTGTCTTGTCCATCAAAATGTCATAACGTGCATTCGCCAATGCGCTCACTAGCATCCAAATAAGGCCTCCGCCCTCTTCTCCAATCGCTTGAAAAAAAATCGATTGACAGTAACAGATGCCATGTTGCAATAGTTTACCTTAACGAAGTTGGAAGAATAAGCCAAGGGTGAGTAAGATGCTTTGTAAACTAAATTGCGGTTAAACTGGATGTCTGGTTTGAATTTGAACGCTGTGTACCATAGCGTTTCCGCACTAGGAGGAGTGTCCAGCAGATTGCGATGCGTTTGCTGTCACGTTCGCCCAGTGTTCGTTCCTTTTCATTTCTGATATCAAACGCCTCAGAGTGAACAGTGAATCAGTTTTGATGTTACGTGTAACCGTAGGAACGTGCATGAAAGTGATGGTGTTACAGTCTTTAGAGTGCCTCTCTTGTTGGGAAAGCGCACCTGGGTCTGGCCAGCAGTAGGGACCAGGAGTTAGGAGAAGAAGCGCGTCTGAAAGCAGGCAGGCTAACATCTCACCGATAGACAGTCTAGACAAGTTTAATGGACCACATTGATCATACAAAAATATGGAATGCAGTGTGTGTCTGTGTTGAAGGTGCGTCCATGCACACACGTATAGCAGTCTCATTGTCCCTGCCCGGATGGCCGACTGCACTTCTATCCATGACACAGAACATCGTTGGCATTTTTTAAATAAAATGTCAATAATGAAAGTCTAGAATTACAGATATCTAGATTTTCACGTATATTACACGTCCTTTGCAAGTTGCATAGATCAAATTTGAGCCTGATCACATCACCAACTTTGCAATGCTTCAACAATAAATACATCAGTACCCTATGTAAGTTTATTGACTTCCTCATTCTAGCAGTACTACTACTTAAACCCTTTAAGCTGACCTCCACACTCTGGAAAACCTTGCTCACTTCTCTGCTCAAATTCCTTCAACAGCAGTTCAGTGCACATACACCTCTGTCATATTTACAATTCTTCATGTTTTAGTTTTTATTAGACTGAAAGACACATAATTAACATACTTACTTGTACACTTCTGTTAAACACCTACCCTGCATTTTGGGAGTGCTTCCACAGTAAAACTTATTCACTTTTATTGTCTTTACAAAGTTATTTCCACATAAACGAGCATCCCCTTCTGACTGTAATACTGGGAAGGATCCAGTCTGTTTTCAAATAAGTGACAGAATGCTACAGTATTCTGTGCAGCAGGTTGCAGGTGTGGGTACATGCTTTGACAGGACCATTCAGCCCTGTAGGCTCAATTTACAATTAAGCTGTAATTTCTGGACAACTTTTTAGAGTCAGTAATAATTGCAACACAAACTGTTACAAAGCACTGTGATTTAGAACTAGGATCTTTTGTGTTACTTATGTGTTGCCCTTTTTGTTTGGGAGTTTGCGAGTGTAGTAGCATCCGGCTGTGCCAAGCAGGTGGCTCCTTTATTTTTTAAACAGGGTTTAAAAAAACCTGCTGGGTTTGTCAATGTTTCTCAATCTGTTTTATCTCCTTCATAAATACATTTGAGCATGTTGTGTACCTTAGCTTGTCCTGCGTTCCACTATTTGTTTGACACTAATATCCTTGAAATATAATACGGTTTGTACAAAAAAAAAAACAGTGTGTGGTGGAGGTCAGTAGCAGTGTGTGGTGGAGGTCAGTGGCAGTGTGTGGTGGAGGTCAGTAGCAGTGTGTGGTGGAGGTCAGTGGCAGTGTGTGGTGGAGGTCAGTAGCAGTGTGTGGTGGAGGTCAGTGGCCGTGTGTGGTGAAGGTCAGTGGCAGTGTGCGGTGGAGGTCAGTAGCCGTGTGTAGTGGAGGTCAGTGGCCGTGTGTGGTGGAGGTCAGTGGCAGTGTGTGGTGAAGGTCAGTAGCAGTGTGTAGTGGAGGTCAGTAGCAGTGTGTAGTGGAGGTCAGTAGCAGTGTGTGGTGGAGGTCAGTAGCAGTGTGTGGTGGAGGTCAGTAGCCGTGTGTGGTGGAGGTCAGTAGCAGTGTGTGGTGGAGGTCAGTGGCAGTGTGTGGTGGAGGTCAGTGGCAGTGTGTGGTGGAGGTCAGTAGCAGTGTGTGTTGGAGGTCAGTGGCAGTGTGTGGTGGAGGTCAGTAGCAGTGTGGTGGAGGTCAGTAGCAGTGTGTGGTGGAGGTCAGTGGCAGTGTGTGGTGGAGGTCAGTAGCAGTGTGTGGTGGAGGTCAGTGGGAGAGACAGGGAGGGGACACAGAGACGCTGCTGCACATTGGAAGTGTCTGTGTGCAGTTCACACAAGGTAGGTGTGTTTGTGTGGGAGGGTAGCAGGGTTAGGGTTAGGTAGCAGGGTTAGGGTTAGGTAGCAGGGTTGCTCCCACACAAACACACACATACTCTCTTTTCCCTCTCTCCCCCTCATGTTTCATTCAAAACTGTTTCTTTAATCCAGTCATTTTCTCTGATCATGATTTTAAGTGTATGGTACAAGTTGTGGATTGTTGTGTGCGTATGGTACTAGTTCTTGACTGTTGTGTATGGTACTAGATGTAGACTGGTGTGTATGGTACTAGATGTAGACTGGTGTGTATGGTACTAGATGTAGACCGATGTGTATGGTACTATATGTGGACTGCTGTGTGTGGTATTAGTTGTAGACTGCTGTGTGTGGGATCTTCCCAGCATGCCGCTTGCTCGCAGCCTGTCCGTCACCTCGCTCTCGGGGCTGGAGGAGTGGGATGAAGAGTTCGACCTGGAAGATGCCGTTCTGTTCGAGATCGCATGGGAGGTGGCCAACAAAGGTACATTCTGTGTTTTAGCTAAATAGTATACAGCATGTATCATGTGTTCTGTGTACTCACTGGTAGTATACAGCATGTATCATGTGTTCTGTGTACTCACTGGTAGTATACAGTATGTATCATGTGTTCTGTGTACTCACTGGTAGTATACAGCATGTATCATGTGTTCTGTGTACTCACTGGTAGTATACAGTATGTATCATGTGTTCTGTGTACTCACTGGTAGTATACAGCATGTATCATGTGTTCTGTGTACTCACTGGTAGTATACAGCATGTATCATGTGTTCTGTGTACTCACTGGTAGTATACAGTATGTATCATGTGTTCTGTGTACTCACTGGTAGTATACAGTATGTATCATGTGTTCTGTGTACTCACTGGTAGTATACAGGATGTATCATGTGTTCTGTGTACTCACTGGTAGTATACAGCATGTATCATGTGTTCTGTGTACTCACTGGTAGTATACAGTATGTATCATGTGTTCTGTGTACTCACTGGTAGTATACAGCATGTATCATGTGTTCTGTGTACTCACTGGTAGTATACAGCATGTATCATGTGTTCTGTGTACTCACTGGTAGTATACAGTATGTATCATGTGTTCTGTGTACTCACTGGTAGTATACAGCATGTATCATGTGTTCTGTGTACTCACTGGTAGTATACAGTATGTATCATGTGTTCTGTGTACTCACTGGTAGTATACAGCATGTATCATGTGTTCTGTGTACTCACTGGTAGGTGCAAAACATACTGTGAGGGATGTACAGTAAGAAATGTAAGCAATACTTGAAGAGTTTTCATTATTTGATAAGCTGCCTTAGTGTGCTTGTTGGAGTTGCTGCATGAGTCTGAACTCTGTCTGCAGTGGGTGGGATCTACACAGTGATCCAGACCAAAGCCCGCCTGACCTCAGAGGAGTGGGGGGAGAACTACTTCCTGGTGGGGCCGTACACCGAGAGCAACGTCCGCACGCAGGTGGAGCTGATCGAACCCACCAACCCGGCACTCAAGAGAACCATAGACAAGATGAACGCCAGCGGGTGTAAGGTACTGTCTCACACACTCACTCTCACTAGCCCTCACATGCAGACCCAGGCACATACACTTCATATAAGCACAAAATAGAGTACAAAATCACTTTTGCATTACCAATACTGTAGTTTATCTCTGTTTCCAGCAGCTCTTTCTCCATGTCTTCAACTGTGTCTGTAACCCCACTGGTATTCCACTGTAAAGGTTAGAGGCTGTATCAGTGTCACCCAAACACACACAGCCATCTATTTTAGTGTTCTGAGTAAAGGTGGGAGCCCCTTGACATTAAGGGTTACCACTGTGTCGGGTCTTACTGTTCCAGAGCAGGAGGTCAGCTGACTAGGAAAGAATGTACTACGGTGCCTTTCAGATTTAACAGACATCGCGTTTCAAACATGTTGTTGTGTCAAAGACTTAACTTAAAATATATCATCTACCCACAGAACACCAATGACACAGCAACGAAGGACAAACAAACTCTTTTATTACATTAGATTTATTTATACTCTTTTTACGCTTGGGCAATTATAGATGTTTATTGTATGCACCTTCCTGCCACAGTAAATTTCGTGTTTGTGAAAACTTATATGGCAATAAAAACAAATTCTGATTTGAGTCTCATTACTCATCGCAAATGAAATATTGACATTTTGTTCAGTTTGATGATGGCTCTGTCCCTCTCCCCAGGTGCAGTTTGATGATGGCTCTGTCCCTCTCCCCAGGTGCAGTTTGATGATGGCTCTGTCCCTCTCCCCAGGTGCAGTTTGATGATGGCTCTGTCCCTCTCCCCAGGTGCAGTTTGATGATGGCTCTGTCCCTCTCCCCAGGTGCAGTTTGATGATGGCTCTGTCCCTCTCCCCAGGTGCAGTTTGATGATGGCTCTGTCCCTCTCCCCAGGTGCAGTTTGATGATGGCTCTGTCCCTCTCCCCAGGTGCAGTTTGATGATGGCTCTGTCCCTCTCCCCAGGTGCAGTTTGATGATGGCTCTGTCCCTCTCCCCAGGTGCAGTTTGATGATGGCTCTGTCCCTCTCCCCAGGTGCAGTTTGATGATGGCTCTGTCCCTCTCCCCAGGTGCAGTTTGATGATGGCTCTGTCCCTCTCCCCAGGTGCAGTTTGATGATGGCTCTGTCCCTCTCCCCAGGTGCAGTTTGATGATGGCTCTGTCCCTCTCCCCAGGTGCAGTTTGATGATGGCTCTGTCCCTCTCCCCAGGTGCAGTTTGATGATGGCTCTGTCCCTCTCCCCAGGTGCAGTTTGATGATGGCTCTGTCCCTCTCCCCAGGTGCAGTTTGATGATGGCTCTGTCCCTCTCCCCAGGTGCAGTTTGATGATGGCTCTGTCCCTCTCCCCAGGTGCAGTTTGATGATGGCTCTGTCCCTCTCCCCAGGTGCAGTTTGATGATGGCTCTGTCCCTCTCCCCAGGTGCAGTTTGATGATGGCTCTGTCCCTCTCCCCAGGTGCAGTTTGATGATGGCTCTGTCCCTCTCCCCAGGTGCAGTTTGATGATGGCTCTGTCCCTCTCCCCAGGTGCAGTTTGATGATGGCTCTGTCCCTCTCCCCAGGTGCAGTTTGATGATGGCTCTGTCCCTCTCCCCAGGTGCAGTTTGATGATGGCTCTGTCCCTCTCCCCAGGTGCAGTTTGATGATGGCTCTGTCCCTCTCCCCAGGTGCAGTTTGATGATGGCTCTGTCCCTCTCCCCAGGTGTGCTTTGGGCGCTGGCTGATCGAGGGGAGCCCCTATGTGGTGCTGATAGATGTGGCCTTCACCGCCTGGTCTCTGGACCGCTGGAAGCTGGAGCTGTGGGAGAACTGTGCCATCGGAGTGCCCTGGTTCGACCGGGAGGCCAACGATGCAGTGCTGTTTGGCTTCCTGACGGCCTGGCTGCTGGGAGAGGTGGACCACAACAACAGCAACACTACAAATACACATGGAAGGATGCACAAAGATAGACTTGGGTTTCAATATTGATTTAATTGTGTTTTTTATTTATTTTAAGACCAGGGTTACTTCATTGCCACTGATGTAGACCTGCTGGTTAATGTCCTGCTCTTCTTCTTTTGATGATGACGTTGCATTAAGAAGGGTTGATGTAATTGCAAACTTATGTTGCAGTGGTGTGCAAGCTTAAACAGGGTGTTGACAAACTTAGACATTCATGTTACATAATGTCATACTGTCATACAGCTAGAAGGCAAAACAAACCTGCTGAAGATGAAAATCATTTATATACCTTTTGAATATTTATTTGGAAAATGATGAGGTGTTTGTGTTGTAATGTACGTCCCATGTCTCATACCCAGTATGCGGCGCAGTGTGATGACCCCCCACACATCCTGGCTCATTTCCATGAGTGGCTGGCTGGGCTGGGCCTGGTGTTGTGTCGACAGAGACAGCTACCGGTGGCAACCATATTCACCACTCATGCTACTCTTTTGGGACGCTATCTGTGTGCAGGAAGTGTGGACTTCTACAACAACCTTGCTGAGGTGTGTGTGTGTGCAGCATGTGCAGTGTTTGTTACATTGGGATATACTGTTCATCCATGCATTAGTTGAGTGGTATTTGGCTGGTGTTTTAAGCGGTATTTGGCTGCTGTTTGCAGTCTTACCTTGTCAGAGGGTAGCCTGGATAGCCCTTCCAGTTAGGGCATTATTACTGAATGCAAAGGTTACCCCCACACAAGTGCACATCTCTTTATTTAAATTGTCATCCCAGTTTAATGTAGACAAGGAGGCGGGTGATAGACAGATCTACCACCGCTACTGTATCGAGCGATCTGCAGCGCGCTGCGCCCATGTCTTCACCACCGTCTCCCAGATCACAGCCATCGAGGCAGAGCACCTGCTGAAACGGAAACCAGGTGTGTCTCCACCCCGGTCGCTTGACTTCTTGTTGCATTGACCCTCTGACCTGTTTATTTGTAGTGAATCTCTAGCTGACCATTCTCTCTTTTCCTCTCACACAACCTCTTCCTATTCCCCTCTTTCTCTCTATCTCCTCTTTTTCCAAACACAGACATTATTACTCCAAATGGGTTGAATGTGAAGAAGTTCTCGGCCATGCATGAGTTCCAGAACCTGCATGCTCAGAGCAAGAACCGCATTCAGGAGTTCATCAGAGGACATTTCTATGGGTCAGTCAGCATGGGAACACTGGGCAGCCTCCTGTCCTGCCAGTCATCCTGTGTTGAGCTATAGTCATAGTCTTCTTCTGCTTTCAAAACAAGTGTCATTGATTTCTTTTAAATAAAGAAAATCACAGTCTTGGACTCTTAACAGACAGATGATCAACATCTACTCTGTGTTAGTGGAATGGAAACTTGGTTGCACATCAATTTTAGAAATCACTGGCTCATTTAATCTCCTGATTTAATGTAGTAAATGAACCTGTCAGATAGTCTTCTATTCTCTCCCTTTAGACACCTGGACTTCAACCTAGACAAGTCTTTGTTCCTCTTCATCGCTGGAAGATATGAGTTCTCTAACAAAGGAGCTGACATCTTCCTGGAGGCTCTAGCCAGACTCAACTATCTTCTGAGAGTGAGTGTGGGTGTTGAGGTGCGGGTGTTGAGGCGTGGGTGTTGAGGTGCGGGTGTTGAGGTGCGGGTGTTGAGGTGCGGGTGTTGAGGTGCGGGTGTTGAGGTGCGGGTGTTGAGGCGCGGGTGTTGAGGCGCGGGTGTTGAGGTGCGGGTGTTGAGGTGCGGGTGTTGAAGCGTGGGTGTTGAGGTGCGGGTGTTGAAGCGTGGGTGTTGAGGCGTGGGTGTTGAGGCGTGGGTGTTGAGGCGTGGGTGTTGAGGCGTGGGTGTTGAGGCGCGGGTGTTGAGGCGCGGGTGTTGAGGTGCGAGTGTTGAGGTGCGGGTGTTGAAGCGTGGGTGTTGAGGTGCGGGTGTTGAGGTGCGGGTGTTGAGGTGCGGGTGTTGAGGTGCGGGTGTTGAGGTGCGGGTGTTGAGGCGCGGGTGTTGAGGCGCGGGTGTTGATGTGCGGGTGTTGAGGTGCGGGTGTTGAGGCGTGGGTGTTGAGGCGTGGGTGTTGAGGCGTGGGTGTTGAGGCGTGGGTGTTGAGGCGCGGGCGTTGAGGTGCGGGTGTTGAGGCGTGGGTGTTGAGGCGTGGGTGTTGAGGCGCGGGTGTTGAGGTGCGGGTGTTGAGGTGTGGGTGTTGATTTGTGTCTGTCAGAATTGGGTAGGAGAGTGTAATATCTGGTTGTGTGTGTGATCCAGTAGACAGTAAAGGCATTTTGTCTCTCAGGTCAACCATAGTGACGTGACTGTCATCGTATTCTTTATCATGCCTGCACGGACCAACAACTTCAACGTGGAGACTTTGAAAGGCCAGGCTGTAAGAAAGCAGCTGTGGTAAGGCCTAGATTGTGGTGCATGGAACATTAGATTTGGTACTAGTTGTCCAACATGGTCATACTCTGCAGATCTTTCTTCTCTTACCACTAACTTTGGACAGAGGAGTTAAGGGTCATTGACTGATTTTTTTGTGGTATTTCACACTGTTCCTTAAGGTCTTCCAATAAGGTATGTAACATTTTCAGCACCCGGGCTGAAAATGGCCCGGGTGCTGAAAATGGCCCGGGTGCTGTTCTATGCGCCCTAATGCAACCCTGTGAAATAGCCCTAGAAAAAAAGAGAGGTTTTCTCCCTTTTATGGTCTGCTCATAAATATTTAGAAGAGCTGCGCGCTGATTGGTTGGTTTACAACAAGCAAAGCTGCAGAGCAAAGACGTAACACGTCAAACATGCGTCGTGAACTGTAGATTTACATGACAACACAGGTTATTTATTCGAATGAAACACAGTCAGGAAAATGAAATAACGTTAGCCACGCCCCCATTGCCAATAAACTAAATCACACTGCATTTTACGTCCGTGGTCCATTTTCAATATCATTGAAAAACTTCCAAACTTTCTTCTTTGTAAATCCCGTGGAAGTACACAGAGCAGCGCGCAGCTAAACTATAGTGTCTGAGATCTACGCGAACCCTGAGATTGGGGCGTGACAAAGAGACAGACCAGAGCCAAATAGGGTGGAGCCCAATTTTTTTTAACCAACCGTTTTACAGCAGCAGTTTCAAATTGTGAGATTTGCATAGGAAAGAGGTGTCAATGGACTTTGAGGTTCACTGTATGTCCATTTTACCCACCGAACTGTCGTTATTCGACTATGACAAGGTAAACTCTGTTTTGCAGTCAATGACCCCTTTAAAGTAAGTAAGTAAGACTTTATTTATATAGCACATTTCATACAAGAATTGTAGCTCAAGGTGCTTTACATAAAATCAATAAAAACAATAATACAAGTGATAAACAATTCAAACAAAAATAAAAATCCAATAAGATCTCTGTTCAAGAGAGAAAACAACTTTAAACATGCATCTTAAAAGTAACATATACATTTGGTTCACCCCTGGTCTGTATATATAAAACCATACACTCTGTTAACAGAGATTGTCATGGAAACCAGGCAGTGTGCTCATAAAATACCCTTTGTGGGTTGCATGAACTTTGAGGTAATTAATGTCTTGAGTATTGTTGACACAAGGTTGTCTAACGTTTTCCAGGGATACAGCTCAGACCGTGAAAGAACGATTCGGAAAGAAACTTTACGAATCACTGCTGGTGTGAGTAAATGTCTTTTCAGTCACTCATATAGTACAAGTATAATGATGATATAAAAATCCACACAAAGTGTCTATGTAATACCCCTCCCACTCATTTGTGTGAATGACACAATGAATGACCCAATGACCGATGCACATAACAGAGGGAGTTACAACTTGTGACGATAAAGTGTAATAATGTTTTTAACTTCCCCCGAAAATGTTCATTATTTGTTGACTGTTTATTGTTCTCTATTATATTGTTATATTTCTGTTAAGGTTTTGTAAAAAATATTTATATTCAATTTGTATTTTCTATTTTATTTTGTATGACTGTAAAGCAAGACTTGTCATTCTGACAAGAGTCCCTGTTTAAGGTGAAACCTGTCTGTCTCACTTCTAGTGGCCAGCTACCAGATGTGTCAAAGATGCTGGAAAAAGACGATTTCACCATGATGAAACGAGCCATCTTTGCCACCCAGAGGCAGTGCCAGCCACCCATCTGCACTCACAACATGCTAGAGGACAGTAATGACCCCATCCTCACCTGCATCCGACGCATCGGCTTGTTCAACAGCTCTGCGGACCGCGTCAAGGTACGTCACAGCATGGACGTTTCTCTCAAACTTGAAGTGTGTATTCTGAATCAGTTTTAAGTTCAATCAAGGGAAACTTTAATTTATTAAATGTAGTAACAACATTAAATCTCTGCAAGAGTACTATGTAATTAAATGCATCCATGTTATATCATGGCTTTGATGAACACATGTTAACGCATTTGAACAAAACCGTTTGGCAGGCTGAGCACCGGCCCCAGGATGATGTTTTCTGTTCATCCTGTCAGGTGATTTTTCATCCAGAGTTTCTGTCCTCCACGTCTCCTCTCCTGCCCATGGACTATGAGGAGTTTGTGAGGGGCTGCCACCTGGGGGTGTTCCCCTCCTACTATGAGCCCTGGGGTTATACACCAGGTAGAATCACTGCAGCTCAACGCAAAACCTATAATGGGGCTGAACCCAAGGTGCTGTCTAATGATTAATGAATAAGTAAAGCCAAGGTATCTCTGTTCCTTCCAGCTGAGTGCACAGTCATGGGAATCCCCTCCATCTCTACTAATCTATCAGGCTTCGGGTGTTTCATGGAGGAACATATAGCCGACCCCTCGGCATACGGTGTGTGCATCTGTGCAGTGTATCTATTCTACCTTAGCAGTGTAAGACAGCCTGTTTGTATGTTTATATTATTCAAACGTGAGGAAAGAGTGGATGATATGGAAGAGTGCGGTAGAGCATCTATCAGTTGTCATTGTCAGTGTAGAACTGGCAAAATCATTGTTTTATCTCAAAGTTGAGAAGGTACAGTACACTTGATTTGATTGATGGCATTTTCGTCTTCTGAAGGAATCTACATACTGGACAGAAGGTATCGGGGGGTTGACGAGTCGTGTAACCAGCTAACGTCGTTCCTGTTCCAGTTCTGCCAGCAGAGTCGCCGGCAACGCATCATCCAAAGGAACCGCACAGAGCGTCTGAGCGACCTTCTAGACTGGAGATACCTGGGGAGGGTGAGACACCTGGGGAGGGGGAGATACCTGGGGAGGGTGAGATGCCTGGGGAGGAGGGGGAGATGCCTGGAGATACATGATCTATAACTGTTCTCAGCTGAGCCCTCACTGTGGCTCTCTCTCTCTCTGTGGCAGTATTACATATCTGCTCGTCACATGGCGCTGGCTAAAGCTTTCCCTGACACCTACCTGTACGAACCTCATGATCCCACCTCTGTAAGTTGTGTGAACATCCTACCACTAGCGGTGACCGTGTGATCTGCTCTCTGACTAAGGTTCTTAACCATTCTGTTTCCCCTTCCAGACTTCAGGCTTTCGCTACCCCCGGCCTGCCTCTGTGCCTCCATCCCCTGCCCTGTCACGCCACTCCTCCCCGCACCACAGCGAGGCAGAAGACAACGATGAAGATGAGCGCTATGACGAAGACCTGGAGGCGGAGAAAGACCGCCTGAATATCCGCCAGCCCTTCTCCCTGCCTTTTAAAAACAAGCCCACTCAGCCTTTCTCTTTGCCTGGGGCCGCTGGTGACTCTGCTGGTGACGGTGTCAGCAGAGAGAAAGACTGAGTCACATTCACACACACACACACATGCTTACTCACAACCGCACTAGTAAAGCTTTTCCACAGTGATCTATCCAGACTCTCCATTATCACATTCTCTACTTACAAATCTGTGTAGGAAAATACAAACTTGAAATGTTATGACTTCAGATGGAAAGTCTACTGTATTTAACAATGATACTGCACCTCAAGTGTACAAACACAGTATAACGATCTTCCAAACATAGGAATACAACTACTATTTAAAAATTCTACCAACCAATTCAGGCAGTTACCCCAGGAACTAGATAGGGCCAACCAATCAATTGGGGGGTGAGGTTGTTATTAAAACCCCTGTGCTAAGTAAAGCTAATAACACTGCTAGCAATGTTAATAATAGTAAGGTCATATCAAAAAAGCAAACACAAAGTATTAACCGATTAGGTCTAACTTTTCTAACAAGGGCACCAACATACATACTTTGTTTGACACTCTTCTAAACAGAGAAATCCAGTAACAGTAGTACTCTGGGAACGCTCCTCTTACACTCCCAGACTCTCCTGCCTCCTGTTGGAGCTCAGGATTTATATGTCTGTTTTTCCTTCATGCTGTATTTCAGCTGACTCTTGTGTCTTTCTGTGTGTGTGTGTGTGTGTGTGTGTGAGAGAATGTTTTCTTGTGTTTGTTTCAGTATTAATGTGTGAGGAACATCTAGTTCTGCACTCGTCTGTCCCCACCTGTAGAAGCTGAGAGAGCATGCTCTGTGGTGTTGGTTAATTCAGAACTCAAATAAGAGATTATAAAACGAATTTATCAGGATTTATACATCTTCTCTGTGTTCTAGTCATGCAAGAGGTATGGAAAATAAAGAATATATATGAATTAGTAAAAACTACTCCTTCTGACTCCTTCTTTCGCTAAGTGGTTTGGTTTATTATTATTTTTGGAGGGTGTGGGGGGCAGGGGGGGGGTCACTTTGACAATTCATACTATATTCCCAAATGAGTGTTTATGCCACACACACCTGACTTATCACAAACATTCCTGAGGGGCCTGAACCCTGGCCTGAGTGGATGTGTGTGTGTCTGCAGAGATCCAGTCCTGGAACCTTCTTTAGCACAGGTAAACTCGACCTCCGTGCCCCTTGCAGACTAGGAGAGGGAGAAGACAGATCACATTGGTCTCATGCCTGGACTGCATGGCTCGTATACATGGCTTGCACACACACATGCATGTTGGACAGGTATAGACTACAAGGGGATATAGCTTGTCTCTTAAAACAGTGAACTCTACAGATATCCTGTATCATGCAACATCCAATCAATAAAACAGTGGAAATTAGGGGCCTGTGACCTATCTGACATGTTACTCTAGATGATCTAGATGTTACTCTGATCCAACATCAAGTCATTGCTTCCCAACACAGCTCCTACTACCATAGTAGAAATGTCAGTTAGGGACTTACCCAGTAAACTGCTCCAGAAAGAGTTAAAAGTCGCAGTCCCAGTAACAGCACCCAGTTTGGCTGGGTTTTTCCTTACAGTGTGCACGGAGAAACCATTCAAACCGATCACCTCCACTTCTACCATGTGATAGTCACTTAACCTGGGGAAAATGTTAGGCAACAGGGGTGCATTGATCATAGAACTCTGATGAGGTTGTATGTATTTAAGAATGTTCCTGATTCTGGAAAACCCCCATCTCTGACTACATCTACAATGTATTGGTAGGCTATGGCATTCAGTGTAAAATACTTCACAGGAACACTTTTGACAGGTGTGTGGACTGACTGACAGGCCAATCGAGTGCTTTGGGCAGACTCACGCTGTGTCAGACACTATTTCTCCTCGGACGCCATCGAAGCCCAGCGTTCCTGCAGCAACCGCCGCCGCTGCCATTGTGTTTACGTTGTTAGGGGCAACAGGACATAGTTCAGCCACCGAACCACTGAATAAAACCCGCCTCCCTTCATTGCTGGTCCAGTCTGAGAGCACATCTCCAGTCAGACGGAAACAAGATGGATGTTTGGACATCCGGATGAACAGTGCCTTTTTGAGAGGAAGATAGGATTAGAAGGGCAGTGGGAGACTTAGAAGGAAGATCATTTAAAACCCGCCTACTGCCCTCTTTCCTAACCCTAACCTGACAACACAGTAGGCTGAAAAAGACAACAATAGGCCAGTGCACCACAAGACTACATTTTCACCCTCGCTTAAATTGTCCAGTTTTGCAATTTTCACATTCTTATTTATTTCACATACTGTAGACAAAAGTCTAGCAGCTCAAGTAGGTATTGATAGGCACTATGAAGAGGAGCAGGACCATCCCACTGTACAAATGGCAATAAACTAGAATTTGAACATTTGAATACTTCCCTCCCTTCTCTTCTCACCTTCAATGCTCCACTATCATCCAGCCTCTGGATGTCCTGGCCTCCCCACAATGCACCAGTGGGGAGGTAGAGAGTCCTCCCATGTTCCTCTGCTGCCTGGCGCAGCTGTGTGTTCAGGTGCTGGTCTGAGAGGGCAGACGGGGACCCTACCTGAGGTTCAGGGGGGAGGGCTCATGCTATTCTATTTCAGTAAATACAGTAGTTACATCAAGAAAATATCATTTTTGTATCAAAGACAGATGCATCTCTTACCAAAAAATGTGTATGAGAGAGAAAAAGGACTCCAAATTCTTTGACTATTCTGGGATGACACACCTCCACGATCACATCCACGCCTCTACAACACACACACACACACACAACACACACGCACACACAACACACACATTAAATAATACCACTAAGCAGATAGCAAATAATAATAATTTAGACAGATTGTATTTTGTGTGTGTTCGTGTTACACATATCCCATCTGGCAGTAAACCTGTCTTTAAAGTCTGAGAGGTCGTAAAGAATCAGTTGTTCAGGCACCGAGCCTCTGAGCTTGTCTGGGTTTCTGTTCCACACGAAGGCCAACGTCACACCCAGTCTGGCACCTGCTGTTGTGATCTTCTCCACCAGGAACTGCCCTACACGACAACACAATGACTTTACTGAAACTACCTCTATTTATCCAAGAACTACATGAAGATGTAAAGAGACTATGGTAAGGGGGGGGGGGGTGAATAAGATGGTTAGTGAATGAATGAGCAGCAGGGTTTAGGACCCTACTAGAGACTGAACCTGCCAGCAGTATGATGTTTGATTGAACCTGACACAGCAGTATGATGTTTGATTGAACCTGACACAGCAGTATGATGTTTGATTGAACCTGACACAGCAGTATGATGTTTGATTGAACCTGACACAGCAGCAGGATGTTTAGATTATATAATCTGTGGGCATGTAAGGGGAAGGAATTGGAATAAAATAGTTTTCATGGCGACATTATATAGATACAGTTCATTATGAGGGCACATTGGAGAGAATCGCTAACCTAAATGGCCATAACCCACAATTCCAATCCTCATCATTGCAGAAGAAGAAGAATCCTGTTAATGATACAAATACAAAACATTAAAGAATGTTCCTGTCTCTCAATCTTACACACACACACACACTAAATCATGCTGTGTTCCTGTCTCTCAATCTCACACACACACACACACACACTTCATCTGTTCAGATCAGATCTAACACAAACACACCTCTCTCAACGACTCTCGATGTCACAACATTTATTACTTTACTTACAGGCATGTTCCTCTACTCACTCTTGTCGTTTCTGCTACGAATGCCTTTTGAAGACTGAACACAGAATGACGCCCTATTCAAAGGATTATGGGATAACATGGGTCAAAGTATGACTCGAAAAAGACCTGTTAATTATTAGTTCTCATGTCAGAGAAATCCTTGTGGTTCGACTTACTCATTGGATTTATTGCAAGGGTCTTGGTTGTAGTCTATCTAAATCTGAAAAAACGATTACTAGATTAATAACAAGGTTAACCTCATGTCTATTTACAGTTTCTATAGTTTAGACCAACCACACAGGGAGACACGAGCAGCAGGCAGAATGTGCTGCCTCCAGGGGCAGAGAGAGAACCACCACTGTCTCATCACTGGGCTCCAATCATCTGTCGTATATATAATCATACTATTATATATGACATATACAGTTAGGTCCATAAATATTTGGACATTGACACAATTTTCATCATTTTGGCTCTGTATACCACCACAATGGATTTGAAATGAAACAATCAAGATGTGCTTTAAGTGCAGACTTTCAGCTTTAATTTCAGGGTATTTACATCCAAATCAGGTGAACGGTGTAGGAATTACAATACATTTTATATGTGGCCCCCCCCTTTTTAAGGGACCAAAAGTAATTGGACAATTGGCTGCTCAGCTGTTCCATGGCCAGGTGTATGTTATTCCCTCATGGGAGTTTGTTATTTCATTGACAAGGAGCAGATAAAAGGTCTAGAGTTCATTTCAAGTATGGTATTTGTGTTTGGAATCTGTTGCTGTCAACTCTCAATATGAAGTCCAAAGAGCTGTCACCATCAGTGAAGCAAGCCATCGTTAGGCTGAAAAATCAAAACAAACCTATCAGAGAGATAGCAAAAACATTAGGTGTGGCTCAATCAACTGTTTGGTACATTCTTAAAAAGAAAGAACGCACTGGTGAGCTCAGCAACACCAAAAGACCCGGAAGACCACGGAAAACAACTGTGGTGGATGACAGAAGAATTCTTTCCCTGGTGAAGAAAAACCCCTTCACAACAGTTGGCCAGATCAAGAACACTCTCCAGGAGGTAGGCGTATCTGTGTCAAAGTCAAAAATTAAGAGAAGACTTCACCAGAGTAAATACAGAGGGTTCACCACAAGATGTAAACCATTGGTGAGTCTCAAAAACAGGAAGACCAGATTAGAGTTTGCCAAAAAACATCTAAAAGAGCCTGTACAGTTCTGGAACAACATCCTATGGACAGATGAGACCAAGATCAACTTGTACCAGAATGATGGGAAGAGAAGAGTATGGAGAAGGGAAGGAACTGCTCATGATCCAAAGCATACCACCTCATCAGTGAAGCATGGTGGAGGTAGTGTTATGGCGTGGGCATGTATGGCTGCCAATGGAACTGGTTCCCTTGTATTTATCGATGATGTGACTGCTGACAAAAGCAGTAGGATGAATTCTGAAGTGTTTCTGGCAATATTATCTGCTCAGATTCAGCCAAATGCTTCAGAACTCATAGGACGGCGCTTCACAGTGCAGATGGACAATGACCCGAAGCATACTGCGAAAGCAACCAAAGAGTTTTTTAAGGCAAAGAAGTGGAATGTTCTGCAATGGCCAAGTCAATCACCTGACCTAAATCCAATTGAGCATGCATTTCACTTGCTAAAGACAAAACTGAAGGGAAAATGCCCCAAGAACAAACAGGAACTGAAGACAGTTGCAGTAGAGGCCTGGCAGAGCATCACCAGGGACAAAACCCTGCGTCTGGTGATGTCTATGGGTTCCAGACTTCAGGCTGTCATTGACTGCAAAGGATTTGCAACCAAGTATTAAAAGTGACAATTAGATTTATGATTATGTTAGTTTGTCCAATTATTTTTGGTCCCTTAAAAAGGGGGGGGGCACATATAAAATGTGTTGTAATTCCTACACCGTTCACCTGATTTGGATGTAAATACCCTGAAATTAAAGCTGAAAGTCTGCACTTAAAGCACATCTTGATTGTTTCATTTCAAATCCATTGTGGTGGTATACAGAGCCAAAATGATGAAAATGGTGTCAATGTCCAAATATTTATGGACCTAACTGTATGTAATATGTCAGGTACAGTACGGATGGGGCAGTAGTTGGTAAGCATTCCTGACAGAGAGAAAGTGGATGTTGAGAAGACAGCCCACTCAGAGTGGACTGTCTGGAGGAGGGGATCCCTCTCTGAATTGCTCCTCCCAAGGTTTCTTCAATTTTTTTTCTCCTGTTGAGAGTTTTTTGGGAGTTTTTCCTTGTCTTCCTTGAGGGTTTAGGTTGGTTGAGGGGCAGTTCTATGGGCATATGTGAAGCCCTCTGTGACATGCTTGCGTGTAAAAAGGGCTATACAAATACATTTGATTTGACTCAGCTGACCCACAAAGCAACAGACTCAACACTTTAAACTGGTCCCAATGTTTTACAAACTTGTACAAAACTAAATGTAAACAACAAATATAAGATAAGAGCGTCTGCTAAATGACAATGAAGAGCTTTGCAGTCTCACAGTGTCCTTAATGCTATCAAGGGGAGTTTGTGTGTGAAGGGATATCGGGAGATCAAAGTAGAGAGATATGTCAAAACCAAAATATGTTTGGAAAAATTATGAATTTTTTGGGGAAGAGTAATAATGACCAATTAATACAAATGATCCTCTCATAGTTATATGGCCTCCTCAGCCCCTCTGAACCTTGATTCAAGAGACGCAGATACAGATGTATAAACATTATCACATGATAAACATGAACATGCTAGGGAAATGAATATGAAAATTAGCCATGTTTACGCTGTTAATCACACAAAAAAATCTAGACAATTGTCATATCCAGCTACAGTATGTCAACGTTGGACTTTGGCTGGTGATGTCAAAAATCTGGACTAGTTGGAAATGTCAATGGTCACCTTAAAAAAATTAACACAGATGGGGGCTTGATTATGATAGTACAATCTGACAGATAACATGTCACTGAGGTTGGTCCAAAGTTCAGAGTGGTCAAACACAGAGAGAATGGAAGATAAGCTGACAGTCCCAGAAACAGACAGAGAGAGGAAGAGAAGGGAGTTACAGAGGATCTGTGGCAACAGGCTTGGAATCAGGAAGTAACATAGCAACACTGAAGAAATTAGTCATTTAGTCACTGAAAACGCTGATTTTAGTGTGTGAGATGGATATCCTGGAGACAGATGCCTATGACAGAAGACAACGCAGGAACACGGTACAGCCTTACCCTCCAACTCTTTCACTCACTCACATTGACATGCTCTCTGAAACTATTCGGTGCTCAACACAGCACTATACATCTTCTACACATAAATCTATGATCACCTGTCCATATTTTCAGCATCCTGTGGTCCTGTTTTGGAGAACATCAAGGTCTTTTATATGTACATTGCACTCCAGTGCTTTATCACATGTTAATATGTCTCCCCCTCTTTGTTCTTCTGCCCCTTCACTATCTCAGTCCTGTGTTCTGTTTGTCTCTCTCCTTCCTTTCTTCCTGGCTGCTGCTGGCTACTTCTACCTGTGGACTCCTGACTCCTCCCCCTCCCTGCTGGCTGCAGGTGTGAAGGCGGCCCCCACCCTCCTGCTGGCGCTGCTGGTGATGAGCTACAACGGGGGCCAGAGTGTCCTGGGCGTGGCCGGGGGGCTGATGCTCTCTGCTGCTGGGGACTGTTGTCTCATATGGCCTGAGATGTTCCTCCATGGTAATTAAGGAGACTCATGTTTACATTTACATTTAGTCATTTAGCAGACGCTCTTATCCAGAGCGACTTACAGTAAGTACAGGGACATTCCCCCTGAGGCAAGTAGGGTGAAGTGCCTTGCCCAAGGACACAACATCATTTGACATAGCAGGGAATCGAACTGGCAACCTTCAGATTACTAGCCCGATTCCCTAACCGCTCAGCCACCTGTTCTTACGTGTCTTCAGGCATGTGTTTGTTAATGACAGAACAAAGCAGCAGGATTTGGTGAGCTTGGATTCAGTTTTCTCTTAACATGAACACAGCAGTCAGTTTGGTTGATGTGGCTGTCTAGCTGTAGACCAAAGTTGGTTAAAGAATCTTGATGTTTGTCACAAAGGAATTTGTAGCTTTGGTTACATGGCACCTACAAAAAAATAAGGATAAATGTTTTTATTCGAAAATTCCAAGCATTAGAATGAATCTACCAGTCTTTTAAACGTCTTGTTCAGTAGTCCAGTTGAGGTTCCTTCCATAGGGAGGGTGCTTCTGAATATCCTGATCCGGGGGACATCAAGGGTCAGTTATAGGGTTAGGGTTAGTTATATGCTAGAGGTTTTTGTGGTCACTTTTGGTTTGTGAAAAGCCTCAATATAAAGGACTGTCAAATGACCACCACAGCCCCATCTCCAGGTGAAGAAATCATGTTTCACCCTGGGAAGTAAACCATCAAGAAACATATATATCTAGGAGGCAAGAAGCATCCAATTGATCTACATTATATTTTGAGGTTGAGTAAAAACAATCCAAGGGTAGGTATTTTTTGGTCAGCACTTCCATTCAATATCCTCAAAAGAAAGCTAACATCCCTACCGTATTACAACTGATCACACAAACTTTCATTGCAAATACCCTGCCATATCCCTTCATGAAAAGAAGGATTTGTACAAACACCATATTGAATGAAACCCGTCAAAGAATTCTACATATCATTATTGAATTTGGAGAATCAACTTGCAGTAGAATAGTACAACAGCCTCATCGGTCACTGGGACATTCACCACTTCATCAACATAACGAAGCAACAGTAATCAACATTCAACCCTACATTGTTCATGTGTTCACCCTTCTTGTTCAGTTGGATCAGTTTCGAAACAAATATATGCAGCCTGAGCCAGACAAATAAATACGTCTTTTAATGATTATTTGGTGAGTTACTTGTAAACATACGGAAGTGTTCCACTTCACTAGTTGTATACATTCATCTGGTTGAGTGGCACATAATGAACATTTAGTTTGTCACACGGTACCACAAAGACACACATCTCACTGTTTGTGTTCTTCCTCAGGAATGGCCTCCTTTGCACTGGCCCACCTGTTGTACTCACTCACCTTCCTGTCTGCTCGCTACTCTACGGCCTCCACCTCCTCCAGCTGCTCTCTGGTCCTGTACGTGTTGCTCTGGCTGGTGGGAGGAGGTATGTACACATACCTCTTCCCCTTCATCCAGGAAGCACCAGACTCAGCCGTCCTAACTCCTGGCGTGGGAGTGTACGTCATCCTGATTGTCTTAATGGCAACATTAGCCTTCCGCACCCGCCACCCGCTGACTGTCCTTGGTAGTTTGATCTTCATGACATCTGACCTGACACTCGCCCTACAGTTGTTCAATGTGATCGAACCAACAAACCAAGGAAAGGCAACTGTAATGACAACATACTACCTGGCACAGCTTCTCATAGCCATGGGTGACATCAGAGCTGGTGAAAGCACTGACAACTTTGCCAAATGGAAGAGGTCTTGATAAGAATCCCTGATGTAACCCTTAAATAATAAAACATAGAATTGAAGATTTGAATGGTAGGACTTCTACAATAGCAGTTTCTGATTAAAAGTACTACTTTTAAAAGAAGACCACAGAGGAAATTCATATATTGTTTTATAGAAAGTTATTGAGATTTAAGCAACACAGTGCATTAAAGGATTAATAATCTGGAAAGTAAATAGCTGAAAAACACTTGGACTTGTGAATCTTGTGTAAATATTACCATGCACTGTCAGACAAAATAAAAATACATAAAAACATTAAGAAATGAAGATGCCTATTTGTTATGCTGTCCATAACTAATCATCTGAACTACAGAACATGTGAATTTGAGCACATCCAAATCCAGTTTGACAATCACTTCATAAAAGCAAGTTCCCTTCCTCAAGGATCCTGTGCACTTAGATGAAAGCGTCCAATAACAGGTATCATTTGCTGATATTACATTTCTGTTGCAGAAAAAAAAAGCTGTCAACTTTCAAAAGTCCTTGTTATATCAAGACACAAGAGTGTCTGACTTCAGCGATCCATTCCATTGTCATCATGTTGCCGCCCATGGAAACAAGCTGCCCTCAGACTCATACAGAAGTCCAACTCTTCCTGTGAGAGAAGGTGAAAAAAACATCAACACAATAGTGCAGAGGATCAGTAGCATGTAGCACACCACACCAGACTACTGTTGCAGACAGGATCAGTAGCAGCACCTGACACTCGTCTCGGTCCTGGAGGTCTGAGGCTCGCTGGGTGAGCAGCTCGTCCAGGCCCAGCTCACGACTCCTGCAGTCCTGCAGGCCCCGAGGACACTGCTGCACCAGACTACACAAACACAACAAGGACAACAAGGGCTTTTAGTTCAGGTTTCCTTCATGGAGGATGTGTGATGTGTGTGTGAAGCATGTGTGTGTATCTCTTACCAGCAGAGGGCCCCAAGCACATGTTCATGGAAAGAGGAGTGAGGAGAGCGGAGGACAGCCACCAGCTGCTGCACCATGCCCATAGAGACAACCGTGTCTGAGGGAGGAAGAGCTACTGTCAGCTGAGATAGGGCCCTCATGTTAACATGAACATGATGTAGGTGCCAACACTACCTGTCTGCTCTGGGTGGGCTCTGAGCAGGTTCAGCAGTAAGAAAGCAGACTTGGTTCTCAATTTCTCATTGTCACTTTGCATTCCTCGCATGAGCACCGAGAAGCCGTCCTCCGACAGGAAGGCCTGGAGGCCAGCATCCTGCTCCCGAACCAGACCTGAGAACAGAAACTGGAGGTAAGACTGAGAGAATTCTCCACTCTCAAGTTCTGTCACACACATTTACAGTAAATGCTAACAAATTATTCATCTTTGGTTTAATTGTTCCAGGCATACAAAGACAAGTGACTGACTAAATGACAAAAGCCACTGTATCTTGATTTGCTGCTTTTGTAAACATATCAAATCAGCCTAAGCAATACACGCCTGCCGCCTTAACTACGTTGTTGTTTTCTCCCTTCCATTCCAAACCGTGACCAACGCCAGTCTCGCTTCTCTGCAGAACGCATTAGTGTATCACACAAACTAGCCCCCCCCCTACTGTGGCAAACCCCACCCTACCACCTTAAATAACCAATTTTTTGCAGGAAACCCTGCAAATGTTCAGCTTTTGAATAAGCGATGACACACTTACATGAGACGGCGTAGAGGGCCTTGACTCTGACAGTGGGATGAGGATCAGAGTCAGTCAGTTGCAGCAGTGTTGATAGCGCCCCCTTGCTGAGCAAGTGGCACTGCACCTCAGGCATGTTCTGGGCGCAACAGGCGATGAGCTGGGCAGAGCGCCACCTCACAGCGCTCTGGGCGTCGCACAGACACTGGGACACACACAGGTCCAGCCCCCCCAGGGTCATGAGGTCTAAGAGACAACGTGTCAAACTTACTTATTTATCTAATCAATATTTGAATCTGAAATTTCAGAAACAAATCAGATTTTTCTTCTAATTCTATACTGTGATATGATTTCCTTTTGGAAGTGGGAACAATGCTCATTGGGAAGATGGCATCCACCTTCAAATACGGTGAACGCTCTCACCTCTCGCATTGTCCAGGTTCTCACACAACTCAGAGAGCAGCTCCAATGCTGCTTCCCTCTCATCCTCTTCCTCCTCTCCCTCGTCCCCCTCTCCTCTCCCCCGTGCACACACCTCGGGCCTGCTCAGGACCACCAAACACTCCTTCATCTGCTCCACCTCATTCATCTGTCCTTTACTCATTTCAGCAAGAACACCTCTTAAAAAGTCCTTTCTCTTAAGTAGAGAGAGAGGGAGAAAGAGAGAGGACAAGTCAGATAGTAAAGTGAATACTCACTACTCACTGAGGTATACTCAGTATATATATTTGCGCAGTCTATGGATGATGCATGTGCAGGGTTAAGTTACAGTATGTGCCTTAGATCTAACTTGAACAAACTAACTTACAATCTATTAGGACACTATTAAAACACCTGCTGACAGAAACAGCTGTTTACCTCCTCTGTCATGGGCACTGCTGGGGCATGTCCATCAGCCGAGGTGCCTGCCTCCACTGCTAGCCGCAGCACCCCCTGCAGGTTGGGAGGATACCTCCTGTTCCCTTCTGCCATGGCTGAATGGGTGAGGAAGAGGCATCAGCAAGTTTTAAATTTGTATTGGGTGTCATGGTAACTATGGTAACTGAATGCTGGTTGTATTGTGTGTAACTGGATGCTGAAAACATGTTTTAGACAGTGTGAACGTCTTCATTCAGAACACCTAGTGGCACTACTGTACTAAGACAACAAAAGAGCTAACAGATGTATCAAACAGCACACAGAAAAGGGTGGAAATATATATTAGGGTGTAATCTATATATAAATATATATATTTGTTTTTACATTTCTTTACATGCATTTGGGAATTATTGCACATAGTTCTTTTTTTCAGTGTAGTTAGATACATTGCTGTTTGAGGCCCCCTCTTTATGGTCTTCTTGACCATATGACAGCATAGGCAGGCCTTTAACACTCCTAAACATAAGTGGCTACAAGCTAGACTAGCTAGTCAGCTACTTTTCAATAGGTTAGTTAACTTCGACATGCTAACCGTGTGCCTACAGAACGTGTAGCCTACGTGATGACGCGTACAAGCCAAGGCATGGGTGACCCACTAACTATAACCATGCTCACGAAAGTCTTAGACTTTAACATAACACTATTACGTTAACACCAGTACTGTAAGGGTTTTAACTTGTACTGGCTATCGCTTTCCAAAGGCCAGCCAAATCGTGACACTTGCTCATTTAACTGTGCTACCGTAGCACGCTTGTTCGGCTAGTTGTACATAGAAAGGTTCACGTTTACTCCAGCTAGTGGTGTTAACTACTCAACTCACCCTCTTCTTTTTGTAGCTAGCTCCCACGTCCTTGATGCGAAATGTTACTGTATCCGAGTAGTGCGTCTTCATTCAAGAAACCACATTTCAGTGTTTCTGCAAGTCACTTCTCCCGTAATAATATAGCTTTCTTTGGATTGACTGGAACACGCTAGAACATTCTAGCTTGCTAGCTACTTGGTTGTGGAATCGTGCTTACATTAAATGATCACGTCACGACAAATCCGGTTGTCTAATCCAAGATGGCGGCGCTCGTGGGGCTTCGTGCATGTCTCTCCGGTATGTTACCAAAGAAATTCAACCATGCTTATTTAATGTCGTATGTGATAAACTGTTTCGAAGACTCGACATGCTGTGCCAATATGATAATTTCATCAGATATGAACGTTTTCACAAAAGCTATAAATAAATCCGGAAAGGATGCTGTAAAGCTAGCTAGCTGCTCCAGAACCAACAAGGTCACGTTACACATGCGATAGTAATAGGTATAATAATAGCTAATGCACAACGGACGTCTCTAACAAACTCTTCTTCTACATGTATATTTCTGAGCTATAAAATGGAGTAAATAAGTTAAATCAACGTTTTAATTGCCAGCCTTGAATGTCAGTCAAAGATAGCCAGGAAACGATGATCATTATTGAAGAGCTGTTGTGTCAGGATCCCTCGTCACTTACAGATCTGAGCTGCAATAGAGGCCTGTTAAACATCTCTCTCTCCACAGCCTTTCAGCTCTCCTCACCAGGTCTACTAAACAGCTATTTTAAACTGGTGAGTGTTTTAATATGAAGAGATCACAATGTTGTGCCCTGAAATATTTAGAGGAAATAGCCTTGAAGTAGATTTGAAAATCAATCATTGATCTAATTTCTTCTGTTATTTCATCCTTTTCAGTGTACTGTGCCACTGAGTAGACGAACCTTTGCAGCAGAAGCCAAGAAAACCTATGCAAGAGACAAGCCTCATGTGAACATTGGCACTATTGGTCATGTTGACCACGGCAAGACCACACTAACGGCTGCCATTACCAAAGGTACCTAATGACCCCGTCTGTGGTCTCTTTATTTAGACTGGTGGATGTATGCAGTAAAGCTCCCGACACACTGTATGATCACGTTTAACAAATGAGTTAGTGTCCATCCTTGCTCTCCCAATCAAAAGAATAATCTTAATATATTTTTTACCCACTACTGCACCACCAATCATCAAATCACTTTTTGATGGTTCATGTAGTAAATAGCATATCTTCTAACCTACCAATCTCACCTTCGATGATCTCCTGAGACATATGGAGGATGATGGTTGATAAAATAACTACAATGACTTGTATCAGCTTGTATACAGATATACTGTATGCACCATTTTATTTGTGATGCACTGGTGCCCTATATTATTCATAGTTGATCCTTACCCATAAGTAATTAATTAATAAGAGCCAAACCACTTAGAAAGTATCAAACAGACTTGTAAAGTTGTTGTTGTTATTTAACTGTACAATTAGTTGATCTATGTCAGGTGCAAAATAGATTTTCAAAAATTGAATGGTCTAACCCCACTCAATGAACACACCTTAATCCATCCTTCATTCAAGTCATGTAAGTGGATGTACGAGGCCTTCCTGATGAGCCCTTGTTGTACCTCGCATGCTTCCTCAGTGCTGGCGGAGGCTGGAGGAGCTCGCTACAAGAAGTATGAGGACATTGACAATGCTCCTGAGGAGAAGGCTCGTGGCATCACTATCAATGCTTCCCATGTGGAGTATACCACGGCCAGCAGACACTACGCACACACTGACTGCCCTGGTCATGCTGACTATGTCAAGGTACACGTTCACCCCACAAACCTGCCTCCCTTCACGTTCACCCCACAAACCTGCCTCCCTTCACGTTCACCCCACAAACCTGCCTCCCTTCACGTTCACCCCACAAACCTGCCTCCCTTCACGTTCACCCCACAAACCTGCCTCCCTTCACGTTCACCCCACAAACCTGCCTCCCTTCACGTTCACCCCACAAACCTGCCTCCCTTCACGTTCACCCCACAAACCTGCCTCCCTTCACGTTCACCCCACAAACCTGCCTCCCTTCACGTTCACCCCACAAACCTGCCTCCCTTCACGTTCACCCCACAAACCTGCCTCCCTTCACGTTCACCCCACAAACCTGCCTCCCTTCACGTTCACCCCACAAACCTGCCTCCCTTCACGTTCACCCCACAAACCTGCCTCCCTTCACGTTCACCCCACAAACCTGCCTCCCTTCACGTTCACCCCACAAACCTGCCTCCCTTCACGTTCACCCCACAAACCTGCCTCCCTTCACGTTCACCCCACAAACCTGCCTCCCTTCACGTTCACCCCACAAACCTGCCTCCCTTCACGTTCACCCCACAAACCTGCCTCCCTTCACGTTCACCCCACAAACCTGCCTCCCTTCACGTTCACCCCACAAACCTGCCTCCCTTCACGTTCACCCCACAAACCTGCCTCCCTTCACGTTCACCCCACAAACCTGCCTCCCTTCACGTTCACCCCACAAACCTGCCTCCCTTCACGTTCACCCCACAAACCTGCCTCCCTTCACGTTCACCCCACAAACCTGCCTCCCTTCACGTTCACCCCACAAACCTGCCTCCCTTCACGTTCACCCCACAAACCTGCCTCCCTTCACGTTCACCCCACAAACCTGCCTCCCTTCACGTTCACCCCACAAACCTGCCTCCCTTCACGTTCACCCCACAAACCTGCCTCCCTTCACGTTCACCCCACAAACCTGCCTCCCCTTGACTACAACATCGTTCACCCCACAAACCTGCCTCCCCTTGACTACAACATATCCTTCTTGTATTCAGTGCGGTGTAGTAAGATAAATACGTTTTTATAAAAAATTATAATGAACAAAACATGGTTTCAGTTGCTTGGCCTTGATTTGCGATTCACACGTGAATGTCCCATTTTGTGCAGAACATGATCACAGGCACCTCTCAGCTGGACGGGTGTATCTTGGTGGTAGCTGCCACAGATGGCCAGATGCCACAGACACGAGAGCACCTCCTGCTGGCCAGGCAGATTGGCGTGGAGCATGTGGTGGTGTTTGTGAACAAGGCCGATGCTGTGGAGGACAAGGAGATGCTGGAGTTGGTGGAGCTGGAGATCCGGGAGCTGCTCACTGAGTTTGGCTACGATGGTGAAAACACGCCGGTCATCATCGGCTCCGCCCTGTGTGCTCTTGAGGTGAGAGACGAGGCTCCAGTACTGTCAACGTGACGTTGTCATGTTGAGTAACAGCCAAGTCATGTACAACTGTCCATGGATTTTATCTGACAACTCTTGATAAGGTATACTGTTGCTTCCATGTGTGTGAGAAGTCCAGTTCCAGAGCCTGAGCCTGCCTCACCTTTAAGGCAGCAGGATGGTCCTCATCCTGGTTTATTGCTCACACACAGCAAACTTATTTTATGTGGAAAAACAAGCTCTGCAGCTGTATACGTCACATGTGATGCCAGGCTGTGTTGTGGCGAGCTTGGTGAGGAATCTGTAACCAGGTCTCTCTGGTTCCACAGAACAGGCAACCTGACCTGGGGGTGAATGCTGTGATGCAGCTGCTGGATGTGGTGGATAATTATGTCCCTCTGCCTAAAAGAGAGCTGGATAAACCGTTCCTGCTGCCTATAGAGGGCGTCTACTCTATCCCAGGTGAGCTATAGAGGGCGTCTACTCTATCCCAGGTGAGCTATAGAGGGCGTCTACTCTATCCCAGGTGAGCTATAGAGGGCGTCTACTCTATCCCAGGTGAGCTATAGAGGGCGTCTACTCTATCCCAGGTGAGCTACAGACACGATGATCATGGAGAGCTGTGAGGAGTCTCTATGTGACCGATCAGGAATATGGGCCCAGGTTCCACCTGTGACTGTAACTACAACATTTGTGTTCTTCAGTTTGGGCTAATTTATCTGTACACTATTTATTTTGTTAATGGATGTAATGTAAAGACATGCCTATAGAACAACAGGTGACAGATCAGTTGTTATTCGTTACCACAGTGATGGTTTCTCCCCACAGGCAGAGGCACTGTGGTGTCAGGCACTTTGGAGAGAGGCGTCATCAAGAAGGGGGATGAGTGTGAGTTTGTTGGACACAATCGAGTCTTCAAGTCTGTGGTAACAGGTATGTGAAAGCCTCACCGAAGGGTCAGATATTTCTCTTCCAGCTTTGGGTTGTTCTGCAGCGTAACTCAGGCATGAATCCATCACAGCCTCGGTAGCTTCACCCATACCACGAGGCTCTGACAGAAACTAGTATCAAGGCAGGAAGGCAAGAACAGCCTTCTCTGCCTTTCATACAAAATCCAGCATGTGATTTGCAAACATTCTAAATCAACACAATGTTTCTGGCTGCTTGCAGGGTTAGGGTTATTCTATGTGCATTGTCATACCTTCCCAATAAAGACCTCTCTCTTCCCCTGCACTCCTGTCTCTCTGCTCTGGCCTGTCTCTCTTCTCTGGCCTGTCTCTCTTCTCTGGCCTGTCTCTCTACTCTGGCCTGTCTCTCTTCTCTGGCCTGTCTCTCTTCTCTGGCCTGTCTCTCTGCTCTGTCCTGTCTCTCTGCTCTGGCCTGTCTCTCTGCTCTGGCCTGTCTCTCTGCTCTGGCCTGTCTCTCTGCTCTGTCCTGTCTCTCTGCTCTGTCCTGTCTCTCTGCTCTGGCCTGTCTCTCTGCTCTGGCCTGTCTCTCTTCTCTGGCCTGTCTCTCTTCTCTGGCCTGTCTCTCTTCTCTGGCCTGTCTCTGCTCTGTCCTGTCTCTCTGCTCTGTCCTGTCTCTCTGCTCTGGCCTGTCTCTCTGCTCTGGCCTGTCTCTCTGCTCTGTCCTGTCTCTCTGCTCTGTCCTGTCTCTCTGCTCTGTCCTGTCTCTCTGCTCTGTCCTGTCTCTCTGCTCTGGCCTGTCTCTCTGCTCTGTCCTGTCTCTCTGCTCTGTCCTGTCTCTGCTCTGTCCTGTCTCTCTGCTCTGGCCTGTCTCTGCTCTGGCCTGTCTCTCTGCTCTGGCCTGTCTCTCTGCTCTGGCCTGTCTCTGCTCTGTCCTGTCTCTCTGCTCTGTCCTGTCTCTCTGCTCTGTCCTGTCTCTCTGCTCTGTCCTGTCTCTCTGCTCTGTCCTGTCTCTCTGCTCTGTCCTGTCTCTCTGCTCTGGCCTGTCTCTCTGCTCTGGCCTGTCTCTCTCAGGTATTGAGATGTTCCACCAATCCCTGGACCGGGCCGAGGCCGGGGACAACCTGGGTGCTCTAGTCCGGGGCGTCAAGAGAGAGGACATGAGGAGGGGCATGGTTATGAGCAAACCTGGCTCTATTCAGCCCCACCAGAAAGTCAAGGCCCAGGTGTGACCCTGGAACCTGCAGGCATTACACTGTCTGTCCACAATGTTTACATTGGCCACCAGTCTGACACATTTACACAGTTTTATATATTTAAATTTTATGGACATGGTTTACCCTGAAGGCCATCTGAACCTGGTTCACAAGTGGATCTCCACCTCTTCTTCCCAGGTGTATGTTTTAAGTAAGGAGGAAGGAGGGAGACACAAGCCGTTTGTCACCAACTTCATGCCTGTCATGTTCTCTCTGACCTGGGACATGACTTGCAGGGTGACCCTACCAGGAGACAAGGTATGAACACTTCTATATGTTTGTGGTTTACAAGTCATTTTTGTCCAAGTCAAGTTGCAGGTCTCTAGTCCCTTGTGACTAAAGCACGGTCTCCTGTGAGACTCTGGGTTAATTCTAGGGGAATTCTTCACTATCAGATATGTGCATCGGGCGGTGCTTGAATCGAAAGATTATAGAAAAAAACTGAAAGTATGTTGTTAACGTGCTTCTTTCATGTGGACAATAACTTCTTTGAAGCTAAACAATAATGAGCATGTATTGTTCAGGAGCATATATGGAGATTTATATTCACATCGAAACACATTGGTTATACCATTCGTCGTAAAACATTTCCACAACTTCAAAAAAACTCCCCTGAAGCCCTTACACAGCATCAACAACATTGTAGTTTGGTGCTGCATTGTCACTGGTTGGGATGGGTACTGAAACCCAATATTAAACTGTCCCCGGTGCTGAATTATGAAAGACTGTAGTATTGATAAGCCCTTACGCTATCGGTTCTGCTTTCGGTACTGGAGAAATTAAGAAAATATATTTCCTATTGTTGTTAAATAAATGTTACCCTCCGCATTTGATCTCACCAGCCCCTTCTATTTTGCGATAATATAAAGACATTCGTCTGAATTTTCGTTATTCGCTATCCAATAAGCTCTGTCTGTCTCACGCAACAACGAGCGCGCAGCCGCAAACACACAATTTGAAAGCTCAAAACGGCAAAAAAAAATGGAAAGCCACAACAGCAAAAATGAAAGAATTGCTGTTATTTTACAAAAGGTGGGTTTATGCAGAATGTTCAGAGTTTCGATTAATGGCACTTAGCTTTGAGAAAATAGTAATAATAAAAGCCTTTATTGTCATTGGAGTGCTTCTCCTCTTGGTGCAACGAGGGTCAACATCAACAACAACATATAACACAATAATATTACAACTATCTAAAAACAGTATGACTAGATTAAAAATATATATATATTAACAGTTAGTGACACATTGATGATCACCTGTGTTTCTGCAGCAGCAGTTTACCTGTGTTTCTGCAGCAGCAGTTGACTTCTGTTTCTGCAGCAACAGCTGACCTGTGTTTCTGCAGCAGCAGCTGACCTGTGTTTCTGCAGCAGCAGCTGACCTGTGTTTCTGCAGCAGCAGCTGACCTGTGTTTCTGCAGCAGCAGCTGACCTGTGTTTCTGCAGCAGCAGCTGACCTGTGTTTCTGCAGCAGCAGCTGACCTGTGTTTCTGTGTTTCTGCGTCTCAGGAGATGGTGATGCCTGGGGAAGACACCTCTCTCACCCTCACTCTTCGCCAGCCGATGGTTCTGGAAAAGGGTCAAAGATTCACTCTGAGAGATGGAAACAAAACCATCGGCACAGGTCTGGTCACAGACATACTGACGAAAACAGACGATGATAATGCCAACTGGGGATGAGAGGGAAAGGGTTGGCTGTGGTGTGGGGTGTGGTGGGTGGGTGGGTGTGGTGGGTGGGTGGGTGGGTGTGGTGGGTGGGGTGGGTGGGTGGGTGTGGTGGGTGGGGTGGGTGGGTGGGTGGGTGGGTGGGTGTGGTGGGTGGGTGGGTGGGTGGGTGTGGTGGGTGGGTGTGGTGGAGGTGGGTGGGGTGGGTGGGTGGGTGGGTGTGGTGGGTGGGTGTGGTGGAGGTGGGTGGGTGGGTGGGTGTGGTGGGTGGGTGTGGTGGAGGTGGGTGGGGTGGGTGGGTGGGTGGGTGGGTGGGTGTGGTGGGTGGGTGGGTGGGGTGGGTGGGTGGGTGGGTGGGTGGGTGTGGTGGGTGGGTGTGGTGGGTGGGGTGGGTGGGTGGGGTGGGTGGGTGGGGTGGGTGGGTGGGGTGGGTGGGTGGGGTGGGTGGGTGGGTGGGTGGGTGGGTGGGTGTGGTGGGTGGGTGGGTGGGGTGGGTGGGTGGGTGGGTGTGGTGGGTGGGGTGGGTGGGTGGGGTGGGTGGGTGGGGTGGGTGGGTGGGGTGGGTGGGTGGGTGGGTGGGTGTGGTGGGTGGGTGGGTGGGTGTGGTGGGTGGGGTGGGTGGGTGGGGTGGGTGGGTGGGTGGGGTGGGTGGGTGGGTGGGTGGGGTGGGTGGGTGGGGTGGGGTGGGTGGGTGGGTGGGGTGGGTGGGTGGGTGGGTGGGGTGGGGTGGGTGGGTGGGTGGGGTGGGTGGGTGGCTGTGGTGGGTGGGGTGGGTGGGTGGGTGTGGTGGGTGGTGGGTGGGGTGGGTGGGTGGCTGTGGTGGGTGGGGTGGGTGGGTGGGTGTGGTGGGTGGTGGGTGGGTGGGTGTGGTGGGTGGGTGGGTGGGTGGGTGGGGTGGGGTGGGTGGGTGGGTGGGGTGGGTGGGTGGGTGTGGTGGGTGGGTGGGTGGGTGGGGTGGGGTGGGTGGGTGGGTGGGGTGGGTGGGTGGGTGGGTGGGGTGGGTGGGTGGGTGTGGTGGGTGGTGGGTGGGTGGGTGTGGTGGGTGGGTGGGGTGGGTGGGTGGGTGTGGTGGGTGGGTGGGTGGGTGGGGTGGGGTGGGTGGGTGGGTGGGGTGGGTGGGTGGGTGTGGTGGGTGGTGGGTGGGTGGGTGTGGTGTGGGGTGGGGTGGGTGGGTGGGTGGGTGGGTGGGTGGGGTGGGTGTGGTGTGGGGTGGGGTGGGTGGGTGTGGTGTGGTGTGGGGTGGGGTGGGTGGGGTGGGTGGGTGGGTGGAGGTGGGTGGGTGGGTGGGTGGGGTGGGTGGGTGGGGTGGGGTGGGTGGGTGGGTGGGGTGGGTGGGGTGGGTGGGTGGGTGGAGGTGGGTGGGTGGGTGGGTGGGTGGGTGGGTGGGTGGGTGTGGTGGGTGGGTGGGTGGGGTGGGTGGGGTGGGTGGGTGGGTGGAGGTGGGTGGGTGGGTGGGTGGGTGGGTGGGTGGGTGGGTGTGGTGGGTGGGTGGGTGGGGTGGGTGGGTGGGGTGGGTGGGTGGAGGTGGGTGGGTGGGTGGGTGGGTGGGTGGGTGGGTGGGTGGGGTGGGTGGGTGGGTGGGTGGGTGGGTGGGTGGGTGTGGTGGGTGGGTGGGTGGGGTGGGTGGGTGGGGTGGGTGGGTGGAGGTGGGTGGGTGGGTGGGTGGGTGGGTGGGTGGGTGGGTGGGGTGGGTGGGTGTGGTGGGTGGGTGGGTGGGTGGGTGGGTGTGGTGGGTGGGTGTGGTGTGGGGTGTGGTGGGTGGGTGGGTGGGTGGGTGGGTGGGTGGGTGGAGGTTATAGTAGGGAAGGGGGGAATATATCTGTGTAATTACTCTTCAGGCAAACACACACAAATTCAGACATATTGCAGATTAGAGCTTGTAAGACGTCCTGGCTCTGCTGTAATTACTTACCAAAAGGAAAGACCGGATTAGATGTTCAGCATTAGTCTTTCTGTGAAAAGGCCTGAATTGCTGTCCTGACCTGCTTGCATTGTCACTTGTGTAATAAAATGTGTTGAATAATAAGTTTTATGTTTCTATTGTCTTATGTATATTAGTATATGTTCTAAGTATATTAGAACTTATTGGAGTTTTACATTTGAACATTTTTTATTTTTTTTTGTATAAATGAAAGTCTTTAGTTTCTACACTTTTATGCTCTTTGCTAAGATGTCAGTTTACATTTGGATCTTTCACTTTCCGTTCATTATTTCCATCCATTAACATTTGTATATAAACTTTTCTAACAGCTATGACAAACATTTTAAATGGTGTTGCTAAACATTGATATAATGATATAAAGAAAATATAAAACCGTGCAACAGTAACAGCTTAAGTGGAACACCGCAAAACAATTTGTAAGTGCATTTTCTGTCCACAAGACAACAGGATGTCAAAAACAACATGCAGGCCACGTGCCTGGGCTGATGTCTTAATATAGTTGATCTTTATGAGGTCACCTTCTGTCGCCATGGGAACCCAGTGCGGAGTGGAGTCTGCATGGTTCTGCAGTGCTAGTCTGGTCCTGTGTCAGTGCAGTGCAGTGCTAGTCTGGTCCTGTGGCAGTGCAGTGCTAGTCTGGTCCTGTGGCAGGGCAGTGCTAGTCTGGTCCTGTGTCAGTGCAGTGCTAGTCTGGTCCTGTGGCAGTGCTAGTCTGGTCCTGTGTCAGTGCAGTGCTAGTCTGGTCCTGTGGCAGTGCAGTGCTAGTCTGGTCCTGTGGCAGTGCTAGTCTGGTCCTGTGTCAGTGCAGTGCTAGTCTGGTCCTGTGGCAGTGCAGTGCTAGTCTGGTACTGTGTCAGTGCAGTGCTAGTCTGGTCCTGTGGCAGTGCAGTGCTAGTCTGGTACTGTGGCAGTGCAATGCTAGTCTGGTACTGTGGCAGTGCAGTGCTAGTCTGGTCCTGTGGCAGTGCAGTGCTAGTCTGGTACTGTGGCAGTGCAGTGCTAGTCTGGTACTGTGGCAGTGCAGTGCTAGTCTGGTCCTGTGGCAGTGCAGTGCTAGTCTTTAATTACAAGTGTACTGGTGCAATGCTTCCCTGTATTTGTAACTTAAATAAATAAATATGAATAAATGAGCATCTCAAGAATCCTAGTCCTTCCCATACATGTTTCATAGGATTAGGGTTAGGGAGGTGAGGGAAAAGATGAAGAACCAGAGGGGGAAAGGGAGGCTGTCTGACAGTACTACTTCATTTCAGAGAGAAGTCCTGTATCCAGAGAAATGCGAGGGCTGTTGCAACATCCTCCACACTCACCCTGGCATCCTCCACCCTCACCCTCGCCTCCTGCATCTCTCACCCTCGCCTCCTGCATCTTTCACCCTCGCATCCATCACTCACCCTCGCCTCCTGCATCTCTCACCCTCGCCTCCTGCATCTTTCACCCTCGCATCCTCCATCTCTCACCCTCGCCTCCCCCACACTCACCCTCGCCTCCTCCATCACTCACCCTCGCCTCCTGCATCCCTCACCCTCGCCTCCTGCATCTCTCACCCTCGCCTCCTCCATCTCTCACCCTCTCCTCCTCCATCTCTCACCCTCGCATCCTCCATCTCTCACCCTCGCCTCCTGCATCCCTCACCCTCGCCTCCTGCATCTCTCACCCTCGCCTCCTCCATCTCTCACCCTCTCCTCCTCCATCTCTCACCCTCGCCTGCTGCATCTCTCACCCTCGCCTCCTCCATCTCTCACCCTCGCCTCCTCCATCTCTCACCCTCGCCTCCTCCATTTCTCACCCTCGCCTCCTCCATCTCTCACCCTCGCCTCCTCCATCTCTCACCCTCGCCTCCTCCATCTCTCACCCTCGCCTCCTCCATTTCTCACCCTCGCCTCCTCCATCTCTCACCCTCGCCTCCTCCATCTCTCACCCTCGCCTCCTCCATCTCTCACCCTCGCCTCCTCCATCTCTCACCCTCGCCTCCTCCACACTCACCCTCTCCTCCTCCATCTCTCACCCTCGCCTCCTCCATTTCTCACCCTCGCCTCCTCCATCTCTCACCCTCGCCTCCTCCATTTCTCACCCTCGCCTCCTAGCTGGAGGAACCAGTACTGAAGATAGCAAGCTATGACAATTAAACCCACTCTCTACAGCGAGGCCTTTTCATGTGTCACGTCCGAAGGGTGGGTGTGTTGAGCCAGGCACATTCAATATACTTTATTTTTACCCTTTATCAAATACTGCTGTTAATCGTAATGATGTAACAATCTTCTTGTGTTGGATCTGATAGTTTGCCCTCTCCCCCCTCTCCCCTCCTCTCTCTCCCTCTCCCCCCTCTCTCTCCCTCTCAAAATGTAATTTTGAGTAACAGAATAAGAGTAGAGAAATGTTTTACACCTTTCCCATGTGAGCAGAAATGTGTTTGTGGCCCAGCCTGTGGGGCCCCAGCCATGCATACCTAAACGCAATGACGCAGTCCACAGATTGCATAACAGAAAGAAGAGATGTCCAAATGTTCATGCAACACCATTCCTTGTAACTCATAAGATATATGACACTGTCGTCTCCCACATCTTACCCTTCAGTTCAAGCCAACATAGAGTAGACTCAAAAATAGGACGATTTAAATTTTATTAAGTTTTCATAATTCATTAAAATAAATAAAATAAAATCAATCGACGTGTAAAGGAGACAACAAATCACAAGTTGTTCATTGGAAGACAAATCCTGAAGAGGTCAAAGTGTGTCTACTCATCCCATTAAAGATGCTCTGTCTCCTTTGATTGCTTTTATTGGTCTGAGATATGTGGCAGTCATCCTCCAGCTGCTCCATGTGGCAGTCATCCTCCAGCTGCTCCATGTGGCAGTCATCCTCCAGCTGCTCCATGTGCTAAACTGCTCTGCTGCTCTGTGGACCTTCCCCTCACTGAGATTTACAAAAACTACTGTCAAAACTTGACGGGTTCTTAAATACAGATGCTAATATATTTGTGGTTGAATCTCACTTTTTAGAATATTGTGTTATTATTTTATTGTTTTTATCAATGTAATTTATTTGTTGATATACCGGCAATAGTAAAAAATAAATGTTTGTAAAAAATCTAAATCTAAATTCCAAGTATTATTCATTTGTCCTGTACACTGCAGCAAGCATCCATATTTTACATAAGTCAAATCCAGTCTTCTCTCCTCCTTGATCTCAATTGTTACAGTCATCTCTGTTCAGCATATGTAATGTATTTAGATTACATTCAATAATCCACTCCCTTTGTGATTAGAGAAACTAAATGTATCTGAGTGTAGTTTCCAAGAGCATGCCTGTGTGAACAGGTCATCTATTTCTCTCTGTAATTCCAGTTATATTTCTGTGTAGTGATTGAAGTCCAGTGCTATGTACCTTTGCAATAGCGCACAACAATGCCCACTCAGGAACGATGGTTAGAGAGTACAAATAACATACTGAATTGTATCAAACTATATTTCGGATGACTGGGCTAACCAGTCAAATCTTTCACTCACCATCCCTACATTTCATTTAATTATTTTCATGTTGGAAAATTTAGCTGTTAGTTCTGTAAACTGTTTGAAAGGGTGTAACTATTTGTTTGGCCGAAGTCACCCAGTTTCTATTATACATCTGCTGGAAAGTAGCGCTCGCAGATACCAGGGTTTTCATCATTATCAAATGTAACCCCTTATATTGTGCTTTTAGTTACTCTAGTAAAATACGATTAATAATGTGTTTTGGTGCTTTATGTGGCTTTTCTGCCAGTAGGCCTTGTGACGTTTTCTACAGCTTTGTAGAATCTGGAAAACCTTCCATTTACCCTTATTTGAGGTGTGTTGACATTGACATCTCTTATTATTTACTAACTAAATATGTTAGTATAACATGTTTTACTCTAACATTCTCTACATTTTCAAGCAGCTTACCACCACATTATCATTGTCCAGCCTGTTTCTAATGATGGTCGAAATGTTCATATTGGGATCATGTTGCAAAGGTTTGCATAAGCTACTGCTCAAAAACACCTATAATCACCTCTTGAACGCTGCTCCAAATCAGGATCACAGAACAAAAGATTGACCAGAATATCGTCACAACATTTTGATGATGCACACAACTAAGAAATCTACAGTATGTATTAATTCAAACTAAGATAAGTGTCTCCTAATTTACAATTACTAATATTGCATAATATAAAGTTAATGTAGCGCCAACCACCTTCTAATCTCATAAGACATTTAGTTTGATGACATTTTCCCCCAAAACTTCCCTTATACAGCCTCATCCATCACATGTTCAGAACACAACCATGATTCTACGGTCATATGGCAGCTGTGCATCTATTCATGGAAAATAACCCAACCTAACTGAAAAAGACAACCTAAGAATCAAGTTAAAAGTCATATTTCAGATTCTCTACGAAACAACCTCTGGTCATGTTCCGAGTTAGCCTGTAGTCTCTCCAGCTCTGGTACCATGTTCCCATCCTCCACTTCAACCTGTCCCTCTTGCTCCTCATCCCTGCTAATGAAAACTATCTCATTCTCATAACAGAAGGAGTTGGCACTGGGTGTTAGAGACTTGCTCTCCATCATGTCCTGGGCACTGCACTGGGGGGTTGATGGCACCTCGAAGGTCTTGTGGAAATGAGCATAATCCACTTTGTAGCGGTTCTTCTCTTCAAAGACGACCGGCTCAAAGCGATGACCCCACAGGATCTCTGAAGACAAGTAGGAAGTGCGAGCCTGCGCCGTCATAGCTGTGGCTTCAACCATCCCTTCCATTATCACCACAATCTCAAAGTCTGAGGTCTCCAAGTCCTGTTTGCTGATGCCAAATAGAGGGCTTTCTTCGTCAATCTCATGCAGTATTGTAAGGGGCGAGACCAAGAAGATGCGGTCAATGCCTTTGTCATATCCTACGTTGACGTCAATTTGGTCCAGAGGGATGTACTCTCCTTCTTCTGTGACTCGAGGCTGGATGAACTGGGCCCGGACGTGGGCCTCTACCACGTGGCTCTTCCTGAGGTTCCCCACTCTCCACATCAGGCACAGCTTCCCATCCCGCATGGCCACGACGGCGTTGTGGCTGAACAGCAGCGTCTCAGCCCTCTTCTTGGGCCGCGCCATTTTAGCCATGATGGCGCCAATCATGAAGGAGTCAATAATGCAGCCCATGATGGACTGGAAGACCACCATGAATACGGCAGCTGGGCACTCCTCGGTCACACAGCGGAAACCATAGCCGATGGTGGTCTGGGTCTCAACCGAGAACAGGAAAGCAGCCACAAAACTATTGACTTGTAAGACACAAGGAATAAAGCCATCACCACCCCCGGGGTTTTCCATATCACCGTGCAGCAGGGCAATAACCCAGAAGGCCAGACCAAAGACTAGCCAGGACACCACAAAGACGAGGCTGAACACTACAAACATGTAGCGCCAGCGAATGTCCACGCACGTGGTGAAGATGTCAGATATGTAGCGCTGGGATTTTTCATTCATGTGTGAGAAGCGGACATTGCACTGCCCGTTCTTGTTGACGAAGCGACTGTGGCACTTGCTGCGAGTGTGAATCTTCCCGAAGCCGTTCCCCACAGCGGGCATGGTGCCGAGGCGCAGACCTTCTTCTTCAGTGGACACAATGCTGTAGCGAGGCGCCCTGCCCACGCTCATGCCTGTATCAGGCAGAGTTCCTGTGTGGACCACCAGGTAAACTGCCCCTCCCTCTGTCCAGGTGGAGAGGGGGAGCGCCAGGCACCAGCAGGTTCCTGAGGAGAGAAGAAAAGAGACCAGAAGTTAGGCTACAACAGCAAAGCTACAGTAAGACCCTTCTCTGCCAAGGACTCATCTAATTCTAGTAATAAAAGAAAAATTACACATTTTGTTCAGCCTTCCAGTTTAGAACTCTGACTTTGGCTCATTACGTCTCTGTAGCAGCAGATGTTGCTAATTAAACCAGCTTCACATGTCTTGTTTAAAAAGCGCATTTAGTTTGGGGTTCTCAAATCCTCAGAACCATAAAAAAGATCATTTATATCAGCCAATTAAATTTGATTGTGCAAACACAACATGCTTTTGACTTAAGTTTGGCTCTACAATGTGAACACACATTCCTAAACAGCATTTCAATATATTTATATTTAGTCATTTAGCATACACTCTTATCCAGAGCGACTTAAAGTACAGGGACATTTCCCCCGAGGCAAGTAGGGTGAAGTGCTTTCCCAAGGACACAACGTAATTTCGCACAGCCGGGAATCGAACCGGCAACCTTCTGATTACTAGCTCGATTCCCTAACCGTTCACCCATCTGACGTCACGTCATCACTAAATAACTACACAATGCTATCCCCATAATGCCTATAATGCATGTGCTATTTTAATGCCTAAATCAATTGCTGTTTTATGAAATTGCTGTGATAAAAGCTGTAATAATTACTGTAATAATAACGATAACATAAATGCCACCATTGGCCAATTTTCTGACACAATTACTGGGTTTGGAAGCATGAATGAAATGTTTTGGGTGAGTTTTTAAATTTTGCAGACATGCAATAGAATAATAATGTCCCATAAAACAGTTGTGACAATGCACTTACTGTTTAGAGAATGTTAAGACTGTTTAAAAAATGAGCCAAAGAAACTGTCATATTATACCAGCAGCTTTTTACAAGAAAATAGTTCTGCCGTTCCTCAAGTCTTCAACCTTTCAAATACTCCTCATCTCATCTTTCAGTGTACGATGAGTAAAATGCAGTGAACGCGTCACATGTGGCTAAATACAGACCTTCCAGTACTGCCAGATGACTGCAGGGTCATGTGAGGGTCATTAATAGAACGTATGTCAGCCAGCAGCAGGGCCCACTGCTGCTGGAATGGCCAAGAAAATAGAGTACACACAGGTTTGAACCTGGCGGAGCTTGAAAAACTATTAATTGGCTAAGCAATTCAAATGTTTCTGTCTGAATCTTTTTCTTAGAAAAATTGAGATTGAAATTGATTGATTGAATTTGAGACTACCTTCAATGGGCTCGGCCACACAGAACCACACAGACGCCAAGTACGTCTCAGTGGAATGTTCACAGCAAGACGATGAACGCAGTTTGTTGTGACATGACCGTTACCCTCACCCACTGCTGACTGACATGATCACTGGTTTTCACATCCATTACACACACCCATTATGTTGAAATGTTACAAAGCATGAAGCTTCTTTAATCATACAGTGCACTTCACAAATCAAGCATGTTTAGGTGCTACTGTGCACCAAACATACTGCATCATAAAACACCTAGTTTGTGCATTGGTATAATTAGGGTTGTGGTGGTAATTGGTGGCACTGCACTGGATGATAAATTGTACGATTGTATCCAGTGATCATTTTGATCCCCATCATCAAGTCTAGGACAATGACAGAAAGTGAAGCATGTGGGGCAGGTATGGCAGACCTCATTTGACAAAAGGTGATAAAAAATTAACAGTAAAGATGCTCTCATAATTTAATATGCAGCACTTATGATACATTCAATTGTTTTTCTGATGCCCCACGATAAAATGTCTACAGCCTTAAATCCCTAATCCTTATGTGGATGGATTCTGGGTAATATAAAACATGGGTCCCACTGACAGAGACACACTTACATAGTTAATAAAACAGGATGCAAAACAAAGATGAAAGAGAAAAATGTAATGAATTTAGGGAGGACAAAGACATACACTAGCTATTTCCAGACTATTTAAAATTGTTGTCATCTTAAATTTACTTGTGATCAATTAGATGTGACAGCTGTCATTTGGATGTTAAAACCCCTCGACAACGAGAGGACACACAGGGGCCACATGGGGGATGTATGCAAATGGGTTAGGGTTAGGCCCTAACCCTATGCAAATGATGATGGGTCAAAAGCAGACATGCCCATCCTCAAAACGGCTGCTAACCCTAACCCTTACCTCTCTCAAATCAACCCTCTCTCAAAAACCTAAAATAATCTGTGTGCTTGGTCAATTGCATGACCAACATTGAGAGAACATCGTAGGGGAAAATGCTTAAATCACCATGGTAGTCATAGTGCTCAGTCAGTGCGAGAGTACTTATTTCATAACAGCTTTGTCATTAAGATCAAATTAATGAGAATAAGAACACAGAAGTAGTTTTAGCTTGATGGTAAAATTACCCCACAAGTTTCAGTTTGTAAACATAATGTAATTGATTGCTTTCCCACCATGAGCTCTGAAATGTGATTGGTTCATTTAAAGGTGTTTGCTCCAAGGCTTGTGATTTTACAGTTCTAAAAATGGCTCAATGGTTTTAGAAACTGTCAGCTTTGGGACAAAGTTTGCACATGAGGGCTGTGTGCTTCTGACTACAGGAACATACCATTTTGTAGGTGTTACAATGATATTATTGTATCCATAATAGTTAGGGTTATTTCCATGTCTCACCATTGCGATTACGTTGTATGCAATCTTGAATGACAAGAGGGATTCTGGAGCTAAGTGAAACGTCATGTATAGGTAATGTTTAGTCACTAAAAAATGAATTGTAAATGTCAGGGTTAGGATTAGCAAACAGAACAACATACTGTTCTGTTGTGATACAAGCGCCACTCTTGGTAGAAAGCAACCTTGTGTCACCTACTACAAAACCTTTGGATATCTTTTGATATATTTGTACACTTTCTGAATAAATATATAAATATAATATAGGGGAACACTAATAGTTAATACATATTTTACAAATATTGTTTAATCAACATTCCAAAACCCCTTTTCACATTTAGTTTGAAAGAAACTTTTTTAAAGTTGCTTTTGAAATAAATAATAACAAAATGTATATTGACTAAAACTGCAAACATACATGTTATTATTTCCCTAATGGTCAAATATAGATGGAAAAAATCCTATGTATAAATGAAAGATTGTTTTATTGCATTTATAAGTATAATATATGATGGTGACACTGTTACATACATAAAAAAGATCTTAATTGTCCTACAAAGCCTAAATACATATAAGTATTTGAAGTATGATCAAAACATGGTATTTTTATGTTTCTTATACTTGTTCTTGTCACCAATAAAATTAAATAAGACTTGTAAACTCAAGGATCTAATACTGAAATATAATTATATCTCTAAATAAAAATAAAAAAAACTGTGCCTTTCTTTAAATTCTTTACCACTACAAGCTTTTGAGGAACCTCTTCCTCTGTGAGATATGACAATTCACTAAACATTTAACAATGTATATGCTTAAATATACAGTATATCCCAGAGACTATAACATTTATATAATTAGCAAATTGGAACTACTCGACAACCCTAATATTTGGATTAGTTGTTGAATCTGCTGTTGGAGGAAAATACCTTTTAGACCGAGTGCCTCAGCATGTACAGAACAGCTCCTGGTTTCTAACACCCAGAGCTCTAGTTGCTAGGATGCCAGCCGGCAGCAAATTGTACAAGAGATATTAATATCTTTCACTCTGCAAGACTGCCATTCAATCCTCTCAGGAAAACGTTATGAAACATGTGACACAGCCACATTCTATAAGGTACATGACTTTTGTACAAAATCAGTTTGTTACATTCATGTGAAATTCTCTAGGCAGCATCTGGGTGTTAATTCAGATATTGGGATTAACACCTCCCCAAATCTGCCCTTACCTTGTGCCGTCTGTGTTAATGCCAGCAAACTGTGCTTTTTTGAGTTAACTTTCTCCAGCTGCTATGAAAAAGACCCAGATCTCATGTTTATCTGCTGGGTCTGGCGTAGTCCTCTTATGGGTAGAACCATTCCACCCGAGTGAGACAGAACTGTGAAGACACACTGAGTTTCTTCATCTTCATTGCCTTTACAGCTTTAAATGGTCTTTTGCTCTCTCATAGTAGGCAATACCAATCACCTTATGTGTCCTCTTTTTCAAGGTTTTTGAGGTTTTCCAAAAATATAGACCAAAAGATGGCACATAGATAACTGAAGATATCTGTCCAAATATGGGAACTGTATCCTGATCCAAGGCAGATATTACCCTTTTCAAAGCAATGTCGCCATCGGAAGCTCGCTGTCTTTCAATCCGACGGATCCACACAGATAGAAATAGATGTGCACCTCGGAGAATAAGAGCCTTGGCCGCTCTGCAAGTCTCACTCACCCTTTCTCAGATCCAGTTATGCTGCAGTTGTCTCTCTCCCTTTCTCAGATCCAGTTATGCTGCAGTTGTCTCTCTCCCTTTCTCCCTGTTGCTCATTACCCCTCCAATCTGCTCCTGTCCCTTCCTCTCCTCTTCGTTGGCATAGAAAGACGTCATCGTGATATGTGCACACAGATTAGCAAATTCTCCATTCTCATTGTAGTAAATTCTAGAATTACAAATCCTCCATTTTCATTGTGGTAAAACCTAGGTTTACAAATCCTCCATTCTCACCATAGTGAAACCTGGGTTTACGGTGTTAATATAGGTGTGACCGTGTAATCTTGTGACCTACGACCATTGAGAGAAACAGCTTAGTAAAAGTTGACATTTAACCAATCATTTTTGCAATTACACCCATATAGACTAGCCCGTGTTCTGTCATCATGTAAAAGAAACACAAAATGCCCTAGATAATGTTTCAGTAATATGAACACTGACAGGACATGTGTTACAGTCCTGAAATTAAGTTTTGCTCCAACTATGTGACAGCTAATCTACAGATGGCAGTACAGTGGTACTTATGTGTGCGTTGGCTAGCTGGCCTATTTGCATCCTAATGAGCCATGAGGACTTGTCATCTTACTCTGCCAGTTTGTCTATTCCACAAACTGACCCTTATTTCCCTCTTGTATGTGAAACATAGTATAATTACAGTAAACCAATTTACAGAGTAAAATAGAATTACACAAAACAGCATTGATCACTATCAACAGTGCTTAATTTTGTCCCACTGTCCTGCTAATGAATGACTGTGTAGCTCAGTTCTTGGTTCTGCCTGGCCCACTTTATCCTGGCACATTGGCTAGTCTTTAAATAACTCACTGGGATGGTGGCAGCAGCAGGGCTCCAGGCTCTGTTGGTCCCAATAGAAAACGTAACGCCTCCATCTGCCAGCCATCCTCTGACCCGCCGGCACTGATGTTTTCCTGAGGTCAGACACCCTTTGTCAATTCATTCACACAAATTCATACAGCAGAACTCAAGAATATTCACAACCTCACTAACGAAAAAATCAACACCCAGACTCTCACAGGAATACCCTTGGTACGTCCCCCATCGCACTAACTCATGATGTTTGTAGAGAGTAACTGATGGTAAGCTGAAAGTGCACCACATTCAGCACCACAGACTTCAGCCTGTGTGATGGTAATCTACGTATACTACATGTTCTCTGTCGCAGTGTTTCTGGGCTGGTTGCGCACGCTGGAGAACTGGAGCCATGCCTTCTCCCCACAGCTTAATCCAATAAATTATGGATGATTGGGGTATGACTTGTCAAAAATGGCTATGCATAGCTGCCATTGTATGACCAAAAGTATGTGGACACCTGGTCAGTATCTGCCTCTGAGAAGACTTAGCGCTTTGCCTCGCTTCTTTATCAAGCCAAAACAGGAAAGCACAGAATTGTCTACAATGTAATTCTATATTTTAGCATTAAGATTGACTTCAGTGGAATTGAGGGGCGTAGGACCATGAGCAACAGCTCCCGTTGATAATGATAAACTGTCCATGAAACTGCAGTGCATACAGAGAGTTGTGTGGAATAACCTGACAGTCAGCCTCACCTCACCTGAATGGAAGCAGATTCTGCATCAATGGTACATTTTGTGTATTTATTTAACTATAATATTTAAATTTGAATCCAAAGCAATTTACAGTGCACAGAATCTGCACGGAGTGTGTAACCCAAACCCATGATACGATGTTTAGCCTGTACAGCATTGCAGAATGGAACCGTGGTTACTTGGGATTTAAACCTATAATGCAGTGAGTACATGCACACTACAGGGTTAGTGATGGCCCACTACAGGGTTAGGGTTTGAGAACCAGCATGCCTGAAGGTCACAAGAGACGCAGTTTAATGTACACAATACATCACATATTTATAGAAATGTGTGGATATTTAGAAATGCTGGGTGCAAAGTCTTTCTGAACTAGTAGGCAACAAAGTGAAAATAAAGTGAGTGACCTGGAATGTGCAGCGATGGAGTTTTTCCACAGAGAAACTAGTTTTCCAGCCTGGGCTTTATCCATCATAATAAAAGGACAGGACTCACCTAGTTATTAAGTAAAAAAGAGCAGAATAAGAGCTGAAATGCACATTAGTTCTAACCCTGAAGTTGCATTAAAATGTATTGATAAAGTTGTGGAAAAGAGGTACACATAAGCACTTTATTCAATTATTATCAATTATTCAATGTGAATAATTGTTTCTGATTCCAGAACAACAGACACACACCAATAAAATGATTACGGTTTATTATTTGTTTATTATTTAATTTTTAATAATTATTTAATAATTTAACTTTTTAACTTAAAATGTAGTATACTCTTTTAACAATCAGTGCATTTCTCAGTGTTGTTACTCTAACATAGATGAGCAGCGACATGACACATTACACACCTTGCTCTCACCCATACAACTGAACAAGGAAAACAGAGGAAACTAAATATGACAACATCAGGTTCCAATTCTGGTTGTTTACACACAAACTCTCCCAGTCAACAGCAGGCAGCTCTCCTTGCATCTACAACCAGCCGTAATTGATCTCTGCATGGCTTAAGTGTGCCATTTATTTTTACTTCCAGAGCAGGTGCACCTGGTAGCCAGTGGTCCAACACTGCAGTGCTTATCAAGGGTGATGAATGTGAAAGTTAGTGGAGAAGCACTACAGAGACTCTCAAACCCACCTAGTGGGTTTGAGAGTGGGAGCGAGGAGACACACACACAGGGAGGCTGAGAACATGGATAGTATGGGGACATGGACACGCCTACTCCACATAATGTAGCCTACTCCAGATCATTCATCTCATAGGTCTTATCCTGCAGCTGTGCCAGCCCAGGCTGGTGTTGTTCCTCCTGGTCAAACCCTAACCTCCTGGTCAAACCCTAACCTCCTGGTCAAACCCTAACCTCCTGGTCAAACCCTAACCCTAACCTCCTGGTCAAACCCTAACCCTAACCTCCTGGTCAAACCCTAACCCTAACCTCCTGGTCAAACCCTAACCTCCTGGTCAAACCCTAACCCTAACCTCCTGGTCAAACCCTAACCTCCTGGTCAAACCCTAACCTCCTGGTCAAACCCTAACCTCCTGGTCAAACCCTAACCCTAACCTCCTGGTCAAACCCTAACCTCCTGGTCAAACCCTAACCCTAACCTCCTGGTCAAACCCTAACCTCCTGGTCAAACCCTAACCTCCTGGTCAAACCCTAACCCTAACCTCCTGGTCAAACCCTAACCTCCTGGTCAAACCCTAACCCTAACCTCCTGGTCAAACCCTAACCTCCTGGTCAAACCCTAACCCTAACCTCCTGGTCAAACCCTAACCTCCTGGTCAAACCCTAACCTCCTGGTCAAACCCTAACCCTAACCTCCTGGTCAAACCCTAACCTCCTGGTCAAACCCTAACCCTAACCTCCTGGTCAAACCCTAACCTCCTGGTCAAACCCTAACCCTAACCTCCTGGTCAAACCCTAACCTCCTGGTCAAACCCTAACCTCCTGGTCAAACCCTAACCCTAACCTCCTGGTCAAACCCTAACCCTAACCTCCTGGTCAAACCCTAACCCTAACCTCCTGGTCAAACCCTAACCTCCTGGTCAAACCCTAACCCTAACCTCCTGGTCAAACCCTAACCCTAACCTCCTGGTCAAACCCTAACCTCCTGGTCAAACCCTAACCCTAACCTCCTGGTCAAACCCTAACCTCCTGGTCAAACCCTAACCTCCTGGTCAAACCCTAACCCTAACCTCCTGGTCAAACCCTAACCTCCTGGTCAAACCCTAACCCTAACCTCCTGGTCAAACCCTAACCTCCTGGTCAAACCCTAACCCTAACCTCCTGGTCAAACCCTAACCTCCTGGTCAAACCCTAACCTCCTGGTCAAACCCTAACCCTAACCTCCTGGTCAAACCCTAACCCTAACCTCCTGGTCAAACCCTAACCCTAACCTCCTGGTCAAACCCTAACCTCCTGGTCAAACCCTAACCCTAACCTCCTGGTCAAACCCTAACCCTAACCTCCTGGTCAAACCCTAACCTCCTGGTCAAACCCTAACCTCCTGGTCAAACCCTAACCCTAACCTCCTGGTCAAACCCTAACCCTAACCTCCTGGTCAAACCCTAACCCTAACCTCCTGGTCAAACCCTAACCTCCTGGTCAAACCCTAACCCTAACCTCCTGGTCAAACCCTAACCCTAACCTCCTGGTCAAACCCTAACCTCCTGGTCAAACCCTAACCCTAACCTCCTGGTCAAACCCTAACCTCCTGGTCAAACCCTAACCCTAACCTCCTGGTCAAACCCTAACCCTAATTAAAATAGCGGTAGAGTGACAAGGGGCTCCCTAAACCAAAATTGTAAAATCCCACAGCGCAGAACATCTTTTGGTACATCAGCCTTTTCTTACAGGGCTTGTAAACTGTGGAACTCACTGCCCACAGAGATTAAGATCATTTCTGAGTTTAAAATGTTCACCTTTAGGCTTGGCTAGCATGGCTGAAAGCAAACCAAAACTGTACCCATGTAAATGTCTGAGCGTGAATGAGTTTTCAATTAGTACAATTGCATTGTGTACCCTTCGAATTAGTTCCTAGAATGCGTGTGTTCTGAATGTGAATTTTTTTATTCTGTATTTTTAAAATTGTATATTGTTTTTATCATGTGCTATTGTAGAAAGGCTCATCCAGGGACGGGAGTTGAAAATTAGCTCTTGCTAGAAACTCTATGTGCATCACATCAGCTGCAAACTTTGCTCTGTAGCTATGTTTAACTGCATTGTCCCTGTCAAATAAACTACTAAATAAATAAAATAAACCTCCTGGTAAAACCTGCCATTCTGGTTTACGAGATGGAAGCAAGTCATGGATCTGTTGGTTTTTCTTTGCTCTTTAAAAGTGTAAAAAAAGCTGTGTAAATGTAGAGAAGGGGGACACCTAGTGGTCAGGGTTAGCCTAGCAGCTCACAAGTTCAGATGAGACATGAATATCTCAAACTAAATAGTAATTCCTCCATCTCCATGACAAATGCACATGGATAACATCATCAGATTATATTTCCTGAAAAATATGTAAGTATAACAATGATGTCACAATAACATATTATTTGACTTTAATGTAAATACGTTTAAATGCCCACAATTATGTGATTATTGCAAGAATTGAAATCCACAACATCTGTTATCACACTCACATAGATTGTCTGCTATAAAGTTTTTTGGGGAAATGGACAGTAGAAGCATAAAAACTTATACTTTAATAAAAAATTAATACAATAAAAAGCCATATGACAAAAAGATTACAAGGGATTTACAGTCACTAAAAGCAACATTTAATTTAACTATACTTTCCTCATTCTTTAGCACACATTATCAGACCATTTTTACAGATGCTTTAAATTATTTCTCATCATTTACAAAACCAAAGATGTTTTGTGTGTCTTGTGTTTAATATTAATTACGAGTAACATGTGACATTACATTAGTGTTACAGACATGCTCATTCCAAGCGCTGACACTAACACACACAGAGACAGAATCAGAGGCAGACACACTAACTCACACTTACAACCTCTACGAACAACAGTAGACCTACTCCAGAGACTCAAACAGCTGCACTCTTTCTCGGGGAGAGAGACCCTCTTTCAGACTCTGAATTTGAAAGAAGACAAAAAGGCCAGATACATGAAAAGATTCAGACTTTCAGTGTAGCATTGTACTCTAAAGAGAAATACTGATATCCTGTTTATTCCATGTATAAACAGGATATATAATATGAACCTGCTGTTGATCTCACCCCTCTTATTTGTCTGGTTATGGTGTTTTCTTTGGAAGTCCCCATGTCTGGAATGTCATTGAATACAATTAAGACATATGAATGAGCATATAGCATACCCAGGAAGAAAAAATCACATTATTATCTTTAAAAACACATTTTGTATGTTACTATTATTAATACAACTCATTGTTCTCTTACCTGAACAAATCTGCTGATTGTTTAACACATCTTACCATATCCTCGAGCAGGAGTGGGTCTGACCTGAGGCTCCTCCAGGCTGTCCTCTCTTCCTGTACTGACACCCCTTAGAGTGAGGCCTGGAGTGAGGCCTGGTGTGAGGCCTGGTGTGAGGCCTGGGGTGAGGCCTGGTGTGAGGCCTGGTGTGAGGCCTGGAGTGAGGCCTGGTGTGAGGCCTGGGGTGAGGCCTGGTGTGAGGCCTGGTGTGAGGCCTGGGGTTAGGCCTGGAGTGAGGCCTGGAGTGAGGCCTGGTGTGAGGCCTGGTGTGAGGCCTGGAGTGAGGCCTGGTGTGAGGCCTGGTGTGAGGCCTGGTGTGAGGCCTGGAGTGAGGCCTGGTGTGAGGCCTGGAGTGAGGCCTGGAGTGAGGCCTGGTGTGAGGCCTGGTGTGAGGCCTGGTGTGAGGCCTGGAGTGAGGCCTGGTGTGAGGCCTGGGGTGAGGCCTGGGGTGAGGCCTGGGGTGAGGCCTGGGGTATCACTCAGCTCATTGTAAAGAGCTTTGAGCTTGTCCGTAACATATGCCTTGTCCTGCACAGAATATGACAAAAACAGATTTAACCTATTTTTGCAGTACACACTCCAAATATGTAATTCAACACATGTATTCTATACCCAAATTTAGGAGATTGCAATTAAGCTGCAAAGGAAGTAATATACCAAAAGAAATTCCAAGAGAGGCTATATTAAAAATGCTTTTGAATTCCTTAAATATTTTTATGCTGTTTACAAATACATTTCTATTGTAGAGATTCGGATGACCTTCTGTACCTTCAGAGCTGCTTTCAGGTTCTTGTTAAGAGACAGGTTCTCTTGTTTCAGGCACTGTTGCTCCACCTGCTGCCACAGAGAGAGGGACACCAGCTGATACAAATGTATCATAATTATCTGTACAAACTTAAAGGTACAGTAGGTAAAAGAAGAAAGGTTTTGGCCCCTATAAACATGTTGTATAAGCTAAGGAGATCCTCTGAGAGTTGTTTAGCAACACAGACACCTCAGTGCCAGGGGAATGTCCATTTCAAAGTTGGAAGATCAGACAAGAATTGGGGGGGGCTGTGTCTCATATTAGAATATATTTTACAATGTTACCTATTGCAGTTTTATTTAACTGCCCTTAACAGAAACACACATTAACTGTAAATATGTTGTGCTTCTTTCTTTTTTGTAAGCTAAGGTAGTAGAATGTCACCTGCTTTACAAATAATGTTATTGCCTTCAGGTTGTAGAAATCCCTAACCCTTTGTGTTCAATGAACTAAATTAAATTGCATTTACCTGGTAGTCTGTGTCAGTCTGCTCCCCACTGACCTGATGTTCTGTCAGTCTTTGATTCAGCGCCTGATGAAATAGGAGGATGGGTTACACAGCAGACAGCTACATAGACACCTCATTTACTGTATTATAATAATACAACATATTACATTATATAAACCCAGGTACCACTTTAGGTAACACTGTGCCCCTTTTCCTTTATGCCCTCATGCCTGAAAGAGATATACTGCACAATATGTTATAGAAGTATTAGCCTCAATCCTATATTTAGTGTATACAATTCATTTTTTACTTGCTTACCAGCATCTGGGATCTGAGTTCTTGGTTGTCTTTTCTCAGCAGCAGTATGGCTTCTTTCTCAGATCCCAGGGCCTGGCTTATCTGAGAGCTGTCCAGGCACTTCTGAGAGTACTGCTCAGATAAGACATCCAGCTCTCTCTGCAGCAACTGAAGCTCCTCTCTGCATTGCCAAAAGAAAATTCCAATTATATTCATGAAATACACTGTGATAACTGTACACATCTTCAGCTTGCAATTTATTATGCTGTTCATTTGCTTGGCCATGGACCTTATTACTGCTCTTGATTCTTGGATCACATGGATCATATCTATCGTCTCCTCACTACCCTTACCCTAACCCTCACCCTAACCCTGGAAGCCCAATGTGTATCTCTGTTGGATTACAGCAGTGGTTCCCTCACTTTCTAAAACCATGGCAATCCTTTATGCTAATATTTTGTGTGTGACTTCTTCAAAAACGCCAGCAGATTCAGGGCCCAGTCCCATTCTATAAGGGATTGGGCCTACTTATTCCTAGAAACATATTACAAAATGGAAAATACTATAGATACCTGAAGATATTCTTTTTGTTTAGCTAAAATTATTTCTAATTCTTTCAGGTTTAGTCCAGCAAGTTGCCCACGTCTGCCCCTAACCCTGCCACTTACTCATACTGAGCACGCAGAGTCGTTATGTCTGAGCTGACGCTGCTGAGTTGAGATTGATGACTTCTCCTTATTTCCTCCTTGTGCACTTTCTTCATTGCTTCAATTGCTATCAACAATACAAAGAAGAGAAAGGAATGTCCAGTTGATAACAGTTTTAGCAAACTTGTAGTTTACAATAGCTAACTTCGCTAGATATAGAAATGCATAAAACTCTTCAATATGAAATGTATTTTGTTTTCTCTAAAACATGAGGTCAAATTTGGTGCAAACCCAAAGATAACTCTCAAAGGAGCACTTTGACAACCTAAACTAATTAGGGGTTCAAACAGGGTATGGAGAGGCACCTATATGGGTTTTTGCTAACGAGCAGCAGGGCTAACGAGCAGCAGGGCTAACGAGCAGCAGGGCCAACGAGCAGCAGGGCCAACGAGCAGCAGGGCCAACGAGCAGCAGGGCCAACGAGCAGCAGGGCCAACGAGCAGCAGGGCCAACGAGCAGCAGGGCCAACGAGCAGCAGGGCTAACGAGCAGCAGGGCCAACCAGCAGCAGGGCCAACGAGCAGCAGGGCTAACGAGCAGCAGGGCCAACCAGCAGCAGGGCCAACGAGCAGCAGGGCTAACGAGCAGCAGGGCCAACCAGCAGCAGGGCTAACGAGCAGCAGGGCCAACGAGCAGCAGGGCTAACGAGCAGCAGGGCCAACGAGCAGCAGGGCTAACGAGCAGCAGGGCTAACGAGCAGCAGGGCTAACGAGCAGCAGGGCCAACGAGCAGCAGGGCTAACGAGCAGCAGGGCCAACCAGCAGCAGGGCCAACGAGCAGCAGGGCTAACGAGCAGCAGGGCCAACCAGCAGCAGGGCCAACGAGCAGCAGGGCTAACGAGCAGCAGGGCCAACCAGCAGCAGGGCTAACGAGCAGCAGGGCCAACGAGCAGCAGGGCTAACGAGCAGCAGGGCCAACGAGCAGCAGGGCTAACGAGCAGCAGGGCTAACGAGCAGCAGGGCCAACGAGCAGCAGGGCCAACGAGCAGCAGGGCTAACGAGCAGCAGGGCCAACCAGCAGCAGGGCTAACGAGCAGCAGGGCCAACCAGCAGCAGGGCTAACGAGCAGCAGGGCCAACGAGCAGCAGGGCCAACGAGCAGCAGGGCCAACGAGCAGCAGGGCTAACGAGCAGCAGGGCCAACCAGCAGCAGGGCTAACGAGCAGCAGGGCCAACGAGCAGCAGGGCTAACGAGCAGCAGGGCCAACGAGCAGCAGGGCTAACGAGCAGCAGGGCTAACGAGCAGCAGGGCCAACGAGCAGCAGGGCCAACGAGCAGCAGGGCCAACCAGCAGCAGGGCCAACGAGCAGCAGGGCTAACGAGCAGCAGGGCCAACCAGCAGCAGGGCTAACGAGCAGCAGGGCCAACGAGCAGCAGGGCCAACGAGCAGCAGGGCTAACGAGCAGCAGGGCCAACCAGCAGCAGGGCTAACGAGCAGCAGGGCCAACGAGCAGCAGGGGGGACATCTCACCAACCAGTGGTGACAATGGGCTTGTTTTACCAGCAACAGTGGCAGAAGTCTCCTCTTTCAAGAGTCTGTCTCTTTCTTTCAGGATTGTAGCCACCTCCAACTGGTGCCGCCGCTGCAGGTCACCCACTATCCTCTGATAAACCTCCACCATGGCAGTATATCCTTGTTCACAGGATGCCTGTACATTGAAGAGAAGTCTTAAGGGTTTTGCAGGTCATTTATACTAATATATAATTCATACCAATATGTAATTGACAGATACTTTTCTTTACTAAAAGGTATTCCCAAGAATCAAAGCAAACCCTAATCCTTTATTATGCTTGGAAGATGGAAAGTCCTCACTAAAAAAGACTAATGTATCCAAACAACTTGACAGTTATACAGTTATGGCTGTAATCTTTCATTGAATTGGTATATTTCTTTAAGAGTTCATAATTATAGTCAGGGTGTTATATTCCATACCTTCACTGTTTCCAAGTCTTTCTCACAAGCCTCTCTCATGGCAACTTCATCTCCTTCTAAGTAATTGCATTGTAGCTTCTTTGTTATTGTGTTTACTTGAATCTCAAAATCAGAGATTTGCTGCTTCATTGTTGACACCAACAACTGATGTCCTTTCAGTTTATCTGCATTCAGGGCTGAGCCTGGACTGAGTCCACACTGAGAATGTTGTCTGTGTAGTCCTTTCATTTCCTCCTCATGGATCTGCTGCAGTTCACGTAGCTTTCTTTGGAACACCTCTTCTAGCTTTTGCACTTGGCTCTCATGGCGGTCCTCTATGGAGTCAATATCTGCAAGAAGAACAGTTATTTTCTGCTGGGTCTCACTTTCTACAGCCATTCTCTTTATGTTAGCCAACTCCAAACTTTCTCTCAGAGTGTTGTTATCCATCTGAAGACGAGACAAAGAGTCGCTGAAGTTCTGTCGTTCCTGCTGGAGAGTTAGCTGCTCCTCATGGAACAGGGACTGCAGCTTTTTACTTTCTGTTTTGCAATGTTGCAACTCTATTTCATAATCCGTGAACAACCTGAAAACCACATAAGTTATATGCAGCTGAACAAACACCTGCTCCAGAGGGTATGAGATTGTGACTGAGTCATCCACACTGGCATGTTCTACATTACTAATCTTTGGTTTAGAGATTTTCTGGCAAATTTGCTGGAGGACTGTGGCTCTCCTCTGCAGCTGGGCTGCAAGACTCTCCACCCAGCCATGTTGTTTCTCTGCTTTGCCCTTACAGAAGATGGATGTGTCCCTTTTCTGCAGCTTCTCCTGTACATCCTCTTCCAAGCTTGAGGCCTTGAGCTGCATGCGTTCCTCGTACGGGGCCAGCTCAGGGGGACTGATGTCAGCCGGACTCATGTGAGTAGAGAGAAGCTCATCACTTACACTACAGGATTCTAAGTCTTGCTGTAGATGCCCAGTGCTCAAGCCATCAGCTTTCAGGTCTCCTTTGAGTTCGTCCTCATAACGATGCAGTAATTTTAAAGCTAAATATGTCAATTCTGCTCTAGTACAGACTCTATGAATAGAACTTTCAATCATTTCCTGCTCTGATTCTCTGATCTGAATTCTTTCCTCTTCTTCTATTGCGTTTCTTCTTAAAAGCACACTTTTGTACATGAGTGCAACATCACCCTCATCCACAGCGAGCAAAAGGTCAGCCAAATCATGGGAGATATTTTGACTTTGTAGGATTGACACCATTCTTTCCATTATTGATGCTTCCAAGGTTAACAGTTGACCAAACGGTTCCATTCCCTCCGAGGACAAACTGTGGGGAAACTTGCATGGTCCACTTCCCAAACCATTACCTTCCGGTGATATTTTATAGTCGATCAGTTCTTCTCTCTCCTTGTAAAAGCGACGGCACTCATGCTGTTGATCCTCAGTCACTAACCCCCCCTGCCGGAGGCAGGCAGCAGCAGCAACTAGCTGCATCTCAAATTCATAGAGTGCACTGTCAGTTTTTGTGTTACTTTTGCCACAGTTTCTCAGCAGGGATGTAAGTGTTTCTTGGCAGGTTTGTACGCTTTCAAGTGCTGCTTGTAACTGGCCTTCAAGCATCCTGGTGCGTCTCTCAGTTTCCAGAGCAAAGGTCCGGCTTTGCTTGGCCTGGTTGTGGAGCAGAAGGCTGAGACGCTGGGCCGTGGCCTGGCTCTGGGTGAGCTGGGACTGCAGGTGAGGGTCTGTACTGCTCCATCTGCCAGGCGGCTCCTTCAGTCTTTGGGTTAAATCTCTCAGCTTCTCCTCTGTCATATACAGCTTATTCTCAAGGCCCTTTATGACAGACATGAAACTATCTGGGTCGTCCCCTGCAGCAACAATGTGCTGGTCAATGGAAGAGGGAGGATCTCTGGAGCACTCAGTGCCAGACTTGCTGCCATCTGCATGTTCTTCATCAGGACAGTTGATGTGGGGAGACGTCTGGGTTTCCCACATTCTCAGACTGCTGGATGTGATCAGTCTGTTATCAGTCACTCTAAACAGAGACCCTGTTACTTGCTGTTTTTTACCCTTCTGCTCTAAAGACTTTGTGTCCACTACAGAGGAGGCACAACTGCATCCTTCTATTACCTCACTTAGCTTCCTTTCTGTCTCTTCAAGGCTGTTCCCTAAGGCTGCCATCTTAACTAGAATTTCGCTTAGCTCTCGTTCTTTCCTGTCCAGAATGCTCTCGTAGCCTTCCCTGACATCACATGCCACAGCCTCCCTGTCTCGTGCCTGCCCCTCGGCTATCTGAAGCTCCTCACAGGCCCTTTCGTAAGAGTGCTCCAGGTTGTAGTAGTCCGTCTCCTCTGTCTCCAGACGGCTCTGCAGCTTGCTCACCTGTCTATCAGCCTCGGACAGCTGCTTCTGTAACTCTTGGCAGTGTTGCTTGAGCTGAGCCCTCTCCTCCTGTAGCACACCTACTGCAACTACTGTGCGGGTTAGCTCCTCTTGAAGCTGTTGTTCTACTTCCGCCACTCCCACGACCGACGCATGTCCCCTCCTGAAGATCTCCACCTGCTGCTCCGCCCTGTCCAGCTGCTCCTGCAGGTGTTGAGCACGACACTCAGCCTGTGCCAAACCAGCAGCTAGGATTCTCCTCTCCCTATCCTGGCTCTCCTGCAGTAACCCGAGGTGTTTCTGTAGATGCTCCTCCTTCTCCGCCTGTGCCTTTTCATTGGCACACAGTTTTGTTGACGCCTCTTGCAGTAGTTCCCTAAGACACAGCGCCTCCTGCTGTAGGGCATGAGGTGCCGCACTGACTTTCTCACTATTGGCCTGCTGCATTTGCAGTGAAGTTCCACAGCCCTCCATCTCCTGCCACTGTTCCTGAGAGCTCTGATGTTCCTGCTCCACCTTGGCGCCACGTGCAAGCGCTGAAGCCTCACTGCTACTCAACACCTGCGCCTGCAGAGCTAACAACTCCGCCCTCGTTCTCAGCTCCGCCTCACAGGCCTCCTCCTGACATCGCCTCTGAGCCTCCAGCTCAAACCGCAAATCTTGGTTCAGTTTCTGTAGCCGCTGAAAGGCACTAGCTTGTGCTGAAGAGGGTGAATTAGGAGATGACAGCAGGCCATTCTGAGGGAAAGTAAAAATAGGTTTTCTGTAGACATTTTATTAGAAACAGTAAGACTCATGAAAGGCAAAGCAAAGGGAATCAGAGAAAGGAGTTTATCATGTGAACACAATGCAGTGTTTACCTGCAGAAGGTGTACCTCCCTAAAATAGCGTCCTCTCTCTTCTTGCATTTGTTCTTGCAAGTTATGATTTCTCTGTTGAACTCTGGTCAACTCCAGCTGGGTCTTCTCCAACTGTAAATACATGATAGTGTATTAACACTGGTGCACCCTTCATTAACATCAACACTGGTGCACCCTTCATTAACATCAACACTGGTGCACCCTTCATTAACATCAACACTGGTGCACCCTTCATTAACATCAACACTGGTGCACCCTTCATTAACATCAACACTGGTGCACCCTTTTTTAACATCAACACTGGTGCACCCTTCATTAACATCAACACTGGTGCACCCTTCATTAACATCAACACTGGTGCACCCTTTTTTAACATCAACACTGGTGCACCCTTCATTAACATCAACACTGGTGCACCCTTCTTTAACATCAACACTGGTGCACCCTTCTTTAACATCAACACTGCCACGCTGGCTGCTCCACTGTCTTTATAATATAGGGTTAGTAATAATAATATAAAGGGATGAACATTTACATTTAGCAGACGCTTTTATCCAAAGCGACTTCCAAAAGATTTACAAAAGAGCACAGGTCACTGATCATCATAACAACGAGATAGCCCCAAACATTGCGAGCAGCCAAAACATGAAGCATACATTGTGGAAAACCAAATAAGTGCCAAAGGGAAGAACCATAACATGTATATTGCTCTGAATGTATTGACTTGGGAGTCCATAGTTCTGATGAAATGCTGACATGAATGAATAAATACATGAATGGGTTGGATTTAAAGAACCAATCACACAGAAACACACACACCTCTTTGACTAGCTGTTTAGAGGGTAGATCTGCTCTCTCCTCCACCGGTTCAGGTCTCTCTTCTCTGAAGGGCGTAGTCTCTACCTCCATCTCTTCTCTGAAGGGCGTAGTCTCTACCTCCATCTCCAGCTGAACTCCAGGGGGGTTGTCTGCTGTAGATTCAAAGCTATCAACCTCAACCTTTTTTTCAGTACCGCCATTTTTAAGTGTTCCTGTCACACCTGAAGCAGAATAGATCAACAGCACATAGGTAAACACAGGTAGCCATAATAAACCGGTCTACACAGACATTAAAGTTCTATAAGGTAAGTTAACAGAGTTTTGCTCCTTCGACTTAATATATTCCTTGAAATGCACTGTGACGAGTGGGACCTTACACAGACAAGGGTTTGCGTGTCAAACCATGTCTAAACACTCAAATCAGCATATCAGTGTATGTGTTGTTTTAATGATGATTAATAGTATTTTATAGTTACAAATAATACAGAATTATAATAATTTTATAGTTACAAACAATATATAATAATAATTATTACCTGTCTCTGTAGACTTGGTAATGGGTGAAACCTCTAGCAATGCAATATCTCTGAGACACTGAGATGACGAGCTGGTGGAGGAGAATCGTTGTGAAGATGCAGGGGAGGGCGGTGAGCCGCCGGCCCCAGAGGTCCCTCCTCCCCCTGAGGTCCCTCCTCCCCCTGAGGTCCCTCCTCCCCCTGAGGTCCCTCCTCCCCCAGAGGTCCCTCCTCCCCCTGAGGTCCCTCCTCCCCCTGAGGTCCCTCCTCCCCCTGAGGTCCCTCCTCCCCCAGAGGTCCCTCCTCCCCCAGAGGTCCCTCCTCCCCCTGAGGTCCCTCCTCCCCCTGAGGTCCCTCCTCCCCCAGAGGTCCCTCCTCCCCCTGAGGTCCCTCCTCCCCCAGAGGTCCCTCCTCCCCCTGAGGTCCCTCCTCCCCCTGAGGTCCCTCCTCCCCCTGAGGTCCCTCCTCCCCCTGAGGTCCCTCCTCCCCCAGAGGTCCCTCCTCCCCCTGAGGTCCCTCCTCCCCCTGAGGTCCCTCCTCCCCCTGAGGTCCCTCCTCCCCCTGAGGTCCCTCCTCCCCCTGAGGTCCCTCCTCCCCCTGAGGTCCCTCCTCCCCCTGAGGTCCCTCCTCCCCCAGAGGTCCCTCCTCCCCCTGAGGTCCCTCCTCCCCCTGAGGTCCCTCCTCCCCCTGAGGTCCCTCCTCCCCCAGAGGTCCCTCCTCCCCCAGAGGTCCCTCCTCCCCCTGAGGTCCCTCCTCCCCCTGAGGTCCCTCCTCCCCCAGAGGTCCCTCCTCCCCCTGAGGTCCCTCCTCCCCCAGAGGTCCCTCCTCCCCCTGAGGTCCCTCCTCCCCCAGAGGTCCCTCCTCCCCCTGAGGTCCCTCCTCCCCCAGAGGCCCCTCCTCCCCCTGAGGTCCCTCCTCCCCCTGAGGCCCCTCCTCCCCCAGAGGTCCCTCCTCCCCCAGAGGCCCCTCCTCCCCCGGTGCTCAGGTCCTCCCGCTGGCTCGTCTCTGTCCCGTCAAAGGGTTTGAACCTCCTCTCTGGGCAACACTCAAAACCACAACTCTTTGGCTGCACAGTTTTCTCAGCTCCCTCCAGTGGTTGCGTCCCTTTGTATTTCGGAACTTGTGGTCGCAGTGGAGAACTTTGGTCTGGGTTAGAGCTGAAGAATAACAGTCAACACTGTTAGTCCAGTTAGTCATGTGGTTTCCATGTGTACGATAGAATCCTGAAGTATTTGTTCTTATGCTGTGTTCACACCAAACGCGAAAGCAAATTATTTGTTAAATCTTAATTTTTATAACAAATTAATTTTCCTTTACCTGGTAACATCTGGGTTGACAAAGGGCCTCACATTCTTCATCACCGCTTGCACCCAGTTGCGTCGTATCCCAGCTGTCAGTGCACACAAGGTGCACACCCCGTCTTCAGTCTGGGAGGGAGAGTAACAGGATAACTACAGTAGTATATTTATCATCTAGTATTAAAGATGCTCATATAGCAATAATAATTTAAGTAAACTAATATGAAGAAAATGATGATTGCAAGCACACATTATATGTACATTTTTACTTTTAGCATAAAGTTACACTACATTGTATTGTAAGCAATTAATTTGTACTACCATAATCAGTCTGCATAAAAGGAACTCACATGGATCTGGAACCCATAATTTCTCTGAGCTGGGTAGTCTGTGATGTCATAACAAGAGGACAAATTAATCTCGCCATCCATATCTGCTGCCTGTTGTGAACACACAGTACACTGAAAATTATATGCATTTCACACATAATAATCATTGTAGAAGGTTATTTCTCATAGAAGCATAATAAAATATTTATAAAATAAATAAATGCTTAAAGAAAGCTTTGAAAGGCAACCACATCAGCCCTGAGCCTTGTGGTGTCCAGTACTTGGTGCTAAGTATTCCTGACCCATTCAGATGGTGGAACTGTAATTTTCTTTGAAAATGTAATGCGTGGCACTGGGTTGTAGGTCACATTGTACACAGACCCCTACAGGGTTACCACTGTGTGGGCTGCATTACCCCTACAGGATTACCACTGTGTGGGATGCATTACCCCTACAGGGTTACCACTGTGTGGGCTGCATTACCCCTACAGGATTACCACTGTGTGGGATGCATTACCCCTACAGGGTTACCACTGTGTGGGCTGCATTACCCCTACAGGGTTACCACTGTGTGGGCTGCATTACCCCTACAGGGTTACCACTGTGTGGGATGCATTACCCCTACAGGGTTACCACTGTGTGGGCTGCATTACCCCTACAGGGTTACCACTGTGTGGGCTGCATTACCCCTACAGGGTTACCACTGTGTGGGCTGCATTACCCCTACAGGGTTACCACTGTGTGGGCTGCATTACCCCTACAGGGTTACCACTGTGTGGGCTGCATTACCCCTACAGGGTTATCACTGTGTGGGATGCATTACCCCTACAGGGTTACCACTGTGTGGGATGCATTACCCCTACAGGGTTACCACTGTGTGGGATGCATTTCCCCATCCATCCTCATAAAATTGACAATATTTGTTGTAATAATATCGGGGACTTTGGAACCCTGCAGATTTACAAATATGTGACAAACAGATAAACAACCAGGCACCTCTTCAGCGACAGAGTCTCTGTAAAATCTCAGGATTTGGTCAGTCAGGACAAACCAGTGTTTCCTCCACTATAAGGAAAATACCAGAGTATTAAAAGTTATAACATCAATAGAGGATGAAGTCAAAATGGTATGTGTTTACTCTGTGTAGATGAAGGCAAGTATGTACATACTCACCTGCCCATCTTCATCCAATCTTGTCATCCATCCCTTTTTGAAGTTAAGTAGATCAGGCTGTTTTTAGATCAAAAAGAGTACTAGAAATGTCAAAAATAAGCTATGAATCATGATTACCTGTTTATTTTCTTGGTTTTCATTATTGTGGCAAAAGGAAACATTGAGCCTTTGTATCATTCCTGGTGTGGGCCACGAGAAAATTTATGAATCACTTTCTGAGAATACTCTACTCCTGAGTCATATAAAAAGATTTATTCTAAATGGAACTAATCGCTCAGGAACGACTCATCACAAGTCACCAACAGTCTTTGTGTAGAACATAAACATGGCCAACAACAAGCAGATGTTTGTCTCTCGTACAAGGTGGACAGGACAGATGGAGGTTGAATAATGGCAACAGTGTGAGTGCTTGTTTAGTGTCTCCTATAAGAGGCAGGCTAGGGTTCGATGACGTCTTAGGCGAAAAATAAATGCAAATAATTAGAACAGGTGAGGGACAGTTTCACTGCTAAATATTCACAAGCCTTTTTATGGAAAACCATTCTTTCACGAACAGAGGCCTGTTCCATAAAGCCAGTTTCCTAAATAAGACAAGCTTATGTCAGTTACTTGTTTCTTGCTGTGGGGAAGTCTGCTGTAGCAAGTTTGCCGTGTTGTGTTGGCAGGGGGAGCAGAGGAAGACGTCAGCTCTGAGGAGAGGTTGGTATCATCTCCTTCACACTGCTCTGTCCTGCTGCAGACAAATAAATACACAATTAGGATGGGATTATTTCATCCTGTTCAATTTGACACCACATGCTCACAATTCTCCCTCTTTGGAACAATTGGACAAATTGGCCCTTTTTACACTGACTGGTCCACGCCTTCTGATGGATAATATCAATAGTTGGAGAGGAATGTGACCTGATGAAGACTCCGAATTATTGTGTTTCTGTAAATATAGTTTTGAACAGGTTTAAATGCCATGTTTGATATAATTTAGTCTAATCCCCATGTTACCGTAACAACAGGGATTTATTGAAAACTAAGTTTTGTTTCTGATGTGGCCAGTTATAAAAGCAAACCGTTTTTGGCTGAGATTTTATAATGTGTACATGGATCTTCTGTTTGTGAAAGACATGGTCGTATTCAGTGGATGGGTCTCACCCTCATTGCCTTCCCTCCCTACACCCATTAAAGATGTCACCTTACTGGCTAGAAGATTCATCTGGAACAATTGGAAATTGCTATATCTCCCACTTATACCCACTGGATCAGACACATCGTTTATTTTCTTAGACTGGAAAATATCTGACTTTAATTAAGTTATAGGATGAATAGAGAAGTAAGATTTGAAGAGGAAAGGACTACAAAATGTAGACAAACCTAAACATGTCTCCAAGACCACTGGAGTGGGGAGATCTCTGCTGCACGTCTGGAGCTGTGTTCTCAAGGGACGAGGAACTACGTTCTACTGTCCGTGAATCCAGGCAATCTGCTGGAGACAGGAGAGAAACACACAAAGTGAGAGTGACACAATATCCTACACACACATCCTACACACACATCCTACACACAGATCCTACACACACATCCTACACACAGATCCTACACACACATCCTACACACAGATCCTACACACACATCCTACACACAATATCCTACACACAGATCCTACACACAGATGCTACACACAGATCCTACACACACATCCTACACACACATCCTACACACAGATCCTACACACACATCCTACACACACATCCTACACACACATCCTACACACAATATCCTACACACAGATCCTACACACACATCCTACACACAATATCCTACACACAGATCCTACACACAGATGCTACACACAGATCCTACACACACATCCTACACACACATCCTACACACAGATCCTACACACACATCCTACACACACATCCTACACACAGATCCTACACACAGATGCTACACACAGATGCTACACACAGATGCTACACACAGATCCTACACACAGATCCTACACACACATCCTACACACAGATCTTACACACACATCCTACACACACATCCTACACACACATCCTACACACAGATCCTACACACAGATCCTACACACAGATCCTACACCCAGATCCTACACACAGACCCTACACACACATCCTACACACACATCCTACACACAGATCCTACACACAGATCCTACACACAGATCCTACACACACATCCTACACACAGATCCTACGCACAGATCCTACACACAGATCCTACACACAGATCCTACACACAGATCCTATGCACAGATCCTATGCACATGCAAGCACTAACATAATATGCGCACACAAATTAAAAACACGAACTCAGTTCAGTACTCAGTGATGGGAAAGCAAGGGTAAAATTAGGGTTGTGTGTGGCTTGCCATGTCTGTAAATATAAGTGGTATTGTTTGTGATACTTATAACTACTTTGGTAAACAATTTAATGCAAAACCTGACAGTAATGCTTTCATAATTACTCAAATAAATCTTTATTTGCCAGTGTTAAGGTCTGCATTAGGACGGACGGAAGGCCCACACCAGACACAACCACACTTTCTCTCCGACATCAAACATCGTCAATAAAGGTAATAAAAAATAGGCAAAAGAAGCACCAAAAAAACATGCGTAGACCTAGAGCAAACAGCGGCCTCGTCCTTACCACCTGGGGTAGAGCGTTGGTCAAGATGGCTGACAGAGGAGCAGGAGGTTCCAGAGTGGGCAGGAAGATGGGAGGTGCTGACTGCAGGAGGGTCCCATCTGCTGGAGAGGAGACGTCCTTCCCTCACATGCTGCTGGCCCTTCTGGTTCCGCCCAGCTGTAGCTGGTGTCTTGTCCAGCCTGGCCACAGTGCTGCTTCTGTGGTCACTCATTCCAAGACAGCCAGTGCTGCTGCTATAGCTGCTGCTTTTTCTGCTACTGCTGCCAGACTGCTCACCTCCTCCAGTCACTGCCATTTTTGCTGAACCACAGTCCTGGAAAGATAAACAAATTGAGGAAATTTCATGTACTAAATAAGAAAGGATGTCATCAGGTAATAGTGTATGACCAAAGTATCAATTAAATAAATAATGAACTTCACACTTCATACAGACAATGTAGGTAGATAAGTTGAAAAAAAGTCTTAAGAAAAGCAATAAAAGGCTACCTTTCTGCTTGGTCTGTACATAGTAATGTTCTTGACCCCAGTTCCTCCTAAACAGTTAAATGTCTAGAGGAATAGCTCATCCTTACTTGCATGCACATAATCCTATCAGTTTGGCAGAGTACCCTTAAATCCTCACTGCGGCTAATTTGGATGAGTGCCATCTGACCATTGCTGTAATCACACTTGGCGTACAAGCACGCACGCGCACATCCATAACCACGCACACGCTACACTCACATGCTCAGCTATCCCCACCCACACTCATCAATCCAACCAGAGATTAATCACCCTTGAGAGTGGGACAGCCGCCAGGGAGCCATTCTGGAGAGATGCACAAGCAGGAACATAAATCCTTAGAGCTGCAGCCTTACCAACTGCTGACACAATTACTTTGTGGGTCCCTAAATCTGTGGATGCACCACATAAACAGGTCAAATATATTTTGAATATGCCGCCAGAAAATCCATGAGTCTGCTAATTGTTGAAACACTACGACATAGATTTTAAAATCTTACACAAACACGTCTCATGCTCTGTGATAAAAAAGGTAGAGGCAACTCTCACCAAAGTGTGAATCAGGCTGTCTCCTAATCCTTGATAAAGAGCAAAAATACTAATTATTTCTGTATGACACTGTGCGCCAGTCAGGCTCTGTACCTGAGATGCAGGAGGGTCCACACTCCTTCTTCTCTTTGGGTTCTGCCTGCTGGTCTTCGTATGGAACGCGGCCTTCTGGCCCCTACTCCGCATAAAGGGTAAGGGTTAGGGTAAGGGTTACTCCACATAAAGGGTTAGGGTTACTCCACATAAAGGAAAATGGACAACATAGAAAACTGATGATACCCAAAGATGATAGGTACAAGAGCTTTAAGAGATGTAGAGGATTTAGGGCTTTAAATAAGGCATTAGTGTTTCAGCATTCTAGCCATTAGTGTTTGAACATAAGCACAACACAGTTAATTAACAGTGATGTGTTGAGCTACAATTAGAAAGCATGTTTACGCATGTTTAATCCTGCTTTGAACTAGTGATTTCTACATTCTTAGTCGGACATCAAAAAAAACATTGATTACATGACAAGCTGATTTTCTTATAGTGCACAATTGGAAAGCTGTCAGGAAAAACAAGTGGTGAAGTGATCCAAAACTCCTCAGGCACAGCCGTAACCATGACGTTTAGCAATATGAATACAGTAATAAAAGAAATCCCTACAAAAAAAGCTGACATTCTTCAATTCCCTAAAATATACACACTTTATACAGTATTATGTACTCGGAATCGACATGTGGACATTATTATTTATTAAAAACATTAAAGAATTCAACAAGAATCCACTGTAAAAATACATTGAGAGTAACATAAGTATAGTCACATTTAAAATAATCTAATTTGTGGGATGTTACTTAAAATGTTGGAAACTTTCAGTCCCATGTCTTCAAATGACTTACTTCTGTTTGCTGGACATGATGTTATTTCTCCACAACGTTCAAGAATTCCACAATCACTCACTGGAGGAAAGAAACTATTCTACAGAGGGAATGTATTGTCATCATAACAAGACTCTAAAAGATGCAAGATGTCTTGAGAGCCTCAATTCAAATAAGAACCAACCTAGTTTAGACACACAAGATACATCATATCCTAAAACGGAAATGCAAACACTCCAGCACTTTAATCCCATACCAAATTGACACAATCCATTACAGTTATACAGGATTAGGGCTAAACTCCGGTGGCTTTACAAGCTAATAACACTTAGATTGAGAAGAGAAGTAAGATATATATAGAAAGAAATGCCATAACACCTCATGTATTAACAAACTCATGTTTATTTGGGTTAAGTAAATGTAAATAACCTTTTACCAAAATAAGTGCGAGAAACATGGATCCAAAACTTCTAACATGCTTACATTTCAGGTCTGGGACCAAGTGGTGGAGACTTATGTATAACTACCAAACTGGTTTTCATCCTTGGCCAATGTACGATTCACACAAGATCCTGAAAGAGCTCAATGTCATATTTTGTGGTAATGTACTAAGGAACCAATAATGCTGTGTGTTCTGTTGAACTCACTGTTCAGTCTTGATCAATCAAGTCTTTAAATCAATGTTGAATATGCTCCTGGTACTGGGGATTATCTTTCACATATTTTTGGATATACCAGCAGGTAAGGTGGGCTTTCAGGTCTTCTTCCACCACAAAATCCATGGCTGCCTGGAAAGAAATCTAGTTATATATTTGAAGATGGAATCGGGGAGGATGCATAGACAAACATGCTACAAACGAGTAATGTCACACCACAATACTGGCCAACATGAGAAAAGAATGAATGTATCTTGATTGCAGGAAGGCTATGAAATATTGCTATAATTGGGGGTTGTTTATCTCTCCAATACAGAATCATTCTTTACCTTCACCAGGTGCTTGGCGATGCCTCTTCCTCTGTAAGCTTCTGGAACCTCTGTGTGCTGCAAGTCCACCGTTTTTATCCCAACAAACTTGTACAACAAAACAGCTCGATCCTTTGAGCCTGCAGACAAAGAAAGCAAGTTTAGCTATTTATATATGTAACCGTAGAAACCATGGAGGAAAAACAGTTCACCGTATATGCTGGAAATGCACTGAACAATGTTTTATCTAACCAATCCATGTATTTTCTACCTGAATACCTATGTGTATTAAATATGATTATGCATATTACATTTAGCATATTTGCATATTTTGCTAGTTCACCTCGGCTGCATTTAAACAGCTTTGATGCTTGGTCCACTTAATAGGTCTCTAGCCAAACTTTGACAAAAGGGACTATGTTAAGTTCTGCATTTCCTAAAGTTCACATGATTAGCTCTAGCATTATTAAAACCTTCGTAAATCATTACTTAAGTCAATAACTATCAATAACTGATGTCCACAGGCGAAATCATAGGAAAGCTCTGCTGAATTACACTCTTGCTAGAAGGCCCCATCCATGACATGCATGGGGCTATTTGGTAACAATTGCTAACCAGTTAATTACTCGTTTTAAGTACCATTCAGTCTTAATGTAAACTGTCGCCGCTTTTTATCGTGGTCCACGTTGACTGGGGTGCTGATCTCGAGACCGTTTGTTTGTGCCGCATTTGCCATGACTCGAGATTACTTTCTTGCAGGTCTAGGAACAGCTGCAACCGTGGTCACTACAACTAGACTGTCTACAGTAGTACAATAGACTACTTTTCCCATTTCCAATAAATGTACATCTATACGACAAAATCGGCTGTGAGATCACATGTATTAATACAAACCGATGATAGCCATCGGGTCGATTGCGATAGAATTTAATGTAGTGATAGTGATAGCAGCAAGTAAATTGGCTTATCGTTAGCCTAGCTACCTAGCTAGCCAGTATAGCACCCTGATTACAAAACACATCCCACTGGCGCAAGTGACGCAAAAGAGGGGCCGGAACTTCAGAAGTTACAATACGGCACAATATGGGTAAGTATTCCAGAAAAGTCACTGACTATTTCATCTGCTGTGTCTACAATTTAACGCTACATATGAAAGACATGAAAAAACGAATGTAATATTCTTGAGACAATTATAGGACCGTTCGTGGTTCAATGTTAGAAATGGCTCGTCTTACTTTACAGTGCTGTCCTTGCGTGTGATTGGCCATTGCGGATATTACAAAACATAACCCCTCCACTGCGTTTGCTTTATTGTAAATAAATATGCGGTTCAGAAATGTGGTTGCATACATTTTCCGTTAGTATCCGTCTACATACAGCTGACCACTGTATGTATAAGTAGGCTGTCTGATCATTCTAGTCTTTCATTAAAAAATACATTTATTTAAATGTAGTATCATTGCATTATGGGGGAAAGAGTTTGTTGGGGATACATGGTGAACATCTTCAGTTGATTGTAATAATATGTATACTACAGTACCTAGAATGCACCGCGGTAGTTTACGTCTACAGCGAAACTAAGTTGTTTCTCCAAGATGGCGTCGTTGGGAAGGAGGCGCGGTGTCCCAGTTAACAGAGAGAGGTCAGTTATACTTATCGATGTCACAAAACCAAGATTCCTATTTTAATTAACTGTCATGACTTTAACTTTAGTTACCATGTATTAATCTGTAGAATTGCGAGTTATTGCCCCTTAAAAGACCACTGACAGTGGACGAAATTCCTTTCTTGATTAGCTCAAGCTCATGTGATGTTTCCACATTAGCCACACACACACACACACCACCACCACCAGTAGAAAGCTAACGCGTCTAACAGCTAGCAGGACTACCTAGCACGTAGTGGCACAACACAGGATCAAATCATGGTTGCAATCAATGTAATTTTTTATTATAACTAGCTAGCTAGTGCTATAACCAGAACTAGGGCTTCAGGACTAACATTCAGCTTTGCTCGATGGTTAGAATAACATGGACATCGCTCCTTGCAGTAACTGCTATTACTAGCATGGCGTTGGCGTAGGCTGCTTAGTTTAATACTAGCTAGTAGAAGGCTAAATACTTAGTGTCGTTCTCTTTTAGTTGACATGTAAGTAACTTGCAGTCGTTCGCGTAAATAGATATTCTGCGGGCTAAGGTTATTAACCTAGTTAGTAGTGGATCATCGCCAGCTGTTTTGCCCTATCTCGCAGAAGTCTTTAGCTAGTAACTAACAGTTAGCTATAGCTAGCTATGAACCCTGGAAGCTAAAAATCCATGATATCCAACCATTTCACCAAACGATGACCAGACACAGCAAGACTTGTTATATCAAGTTTTCCCCAGGACAGCTCAACGAGTTTGTTGGCAAGATATGCACATATATTCTTTAAATAGACCAAATTAGGTAGGCTAGCTTCATAATCTATAAAGTGAATATGTTATCTATGTTATTTAAAAAAATAAATACATTAAGATTTAAACTTGTTTCATAGGACTTTTATAATTTGTTTAGGATGAAAAACACTCCCTTTACATGAACACTACCTTATGTATCCCTATGTTAGTTTCTATTTTAAAGTTGTGGTGAAAATAGTGTTTTGCGATATCAGGCGCATAAAGGGATGCAACCAATACACAGTAGAATGTTTATCAATAGAATATCTTTATTTGTCATTGCACAAGTACAACGAAATTGAGGTAGCAGCTCTGACTAAGTGCAGTTGAAAAGTATAAAACAAAAACAATAAAAATATAGACTGAACTATACAGATTTACACTATAAATACTCAATACTTTTACTCAAGTAAAAACACAAGACATATTACACAACACAGAGACAAATACATAATCATAATATGAATGACAGGTATCACTTAAATAAACAGTGAAGGGAAATAGCACTGACTGCTGAACGGACAACATCAGAAACAGTTAGGGTGTTGGTTGTATATTGTATGGATTTTGATCATCAGTAATGTTAAAACAATGTTTAAGATTAGGGTTAACCCTTACTGTAGACTTTGACCTGTAGGAGCTTTTTTTCTTCATTTTTTAGACAACACAATTTCATATTTAATTAGCCTCTACAAGCAAAAAGTTAAAAGCCATCTTGCAGTATTTTTATATATCTTCCTTTGTCTTTTTCCCTGGGGTTTTGTAAATGTGCTTCTATTCAAGTCTTACCTATGCAATCTGTTTTACATTTGCATATTAGTATTATAATTATTATTATTCACACAGACTTGGATACACAGTTGCACTCTCACTGGAGGTTTTAACTGTTCAATTGCTAATTGTTTTGCTTCTGATCCTTAATTTCTTTTTACTTCTTGCTCTCTGTGCACAGGGGAGTGATGGCAGCAACAGACTGCTACATTGTGCACGAGATCTACAATGGTGAGAATGCACAGGACCAGTTTGAGTATGAGTTGGAGCAGGCACTGGAAGCCCAGTATAAATACATTGTCATTGAGCCCACACGCATTGGTGATGAAACAGCCCGCTGGATTGCTGTGGGCAACTGCCTGCACAAGTCGGCAGTGTTATCGGGTACCGCTTGCCTTCTGACGCCACTCTCACTGCCACCTGAATACTCCCGCTACGTAGCCCTGCCTGCTGGCGCCCTCAGCGTGGCCTGTGCAGCCCTCTATGGCATATCCTGGCAGTTTGATCCCTGCTGCAAGTACCAGGTGGAGTACGACAGCCAAAAACTCTCCCGGCTGCCCCTTCACACGCTGACGTCCTCCACACCTGTGGTTCTGGTGCGCAGGGACGATGTCCACAGAAAGAGACTCCATAACACAATAGCGCTCGCTGCTCTCGCCTATTGCGCAAAGAAGATCTATGAACTTTATGCCGTATGAGCGCACTCTGAAGAGGATTCATAAAAAGTTAAATTTAAAAGAAAGTAACACCCCGCCCACCTCCAAAACGAAGCCCCAGTGGAAGCCCCAGTGGAAGCCCCAGTCGGCTCCACACGCCGGACTGTTTGATGGATATATTTAGGGATGTAGTAAAAATGTTTCTCCCTTTTCAATTTCTTTATTTGTAAGTAACATCAGTAGTGCACTTATCTCCATGGTACCCTGGCTCCTCCTCGCCTGACCTACATACACACTTAGTGCCCAAAGATAGAGGCAAGTCACTCTGGACTGGATTATTGCAGTTGAAACGAACAATATTTGAAGTATTCCCAACTTTTTTGTTCCTTCCCTGTAGTTTTTACTGTACCCCTTACATGCTGATCCATATTTCACACTTTCATTAAACATTAGGATATCTCAAACATAATTTCCTGTATTATATTTGACCTTTGTTTCATTAAAACAATCTTGCATTATTTAATGATTTACTGAGCCAATAGCAGCAATTTATTTTCAAATATGGCTCTATAGTGACCGTGTAGAGCAAGAGAGAAGTGAGAAATGATTCCAGTGACGACATCATGCCTGACATTGATTGCTCTCGGGTTCCCCCTGCAAATATAAGGTAACTTCTTAGTTTATTTTTGTTTGACAATTTTTCATCTCCTACTCTGATGGGTATATCTTTGAGGGATACTACAACATGATTAAGAGATTTAATTGCTGTTCAAATATTAAATGTTTCTTTAATGGGGTTTGTACTAGTCTTTTTGGGTGCATTAATATTCTCCAAGTCTGCGATGTTGACTGACTCTAAAAGGTCATTGTTGAAAATCCATGTTTTACTTTTAGATTTTGAGCCAAACATGAGCACCATGCTTTTCTCAGCCATTCACTACCATGTTATTAACACTTTACTGTACTTGAGCTTTACCATATACATATATTTTGTTCTCATTTAATATGGCAGAGACTTTTGCCATTGAGTAATACTTGGATATAATGTAAATGTAATTTATATGTAATATGCTTCCCACAACTAGTGACATGGGGAAACAAAAATACCTGTGATTTGCCAAATTCTAGCTACTAAAAGAGGCAGTCAATCAGTGGACACAACAAAAGCTTGCCTCCTCAAATATCTGAATAGGACACAGTCAAGGGGACCCAGGAAGGTGGTAAATGCTGATCCATATTAGCAAATACAATCAATTGTAGCATGTTGAATGTGTAGCATCTAGTTGACTCAGAAACATGCCTGAGTAGTTTGCATCCCAAGTAAAAGCTTGCCATCCTCAAACTATAGAGTTACCTAATATGTTTAGAAATGGTCACTCCTAAAGAAAGATATCCGATATTGCTTTCATTGTTGCAATGAACTACAGATTGTTAGTCCTAACATGTAGATGAAAGCTGTATAAATCAAGTACTTTATATAAATTTGAATTCTTCCAAATGGTCCATCCATCATCTGCCGCTTTTCCGGGGGTCGAGTCGCGGGGGCAGCTACCTAAGCAGGGAGGCCCAGACTTCCCTCTCCCCGGCCACTTCCACCAGCTCTTCCTGGGGGACCCCGAGGCATTCCCAGGCCAGCCGAGAGACATAGTCCCTCCAGCGTGTCCTGGGTCTTCCCCGGGGCCTCTTCCCAGTGGGACGTGCCCAGAACACTTCACCAAGGAGGCGTCCAGGAGGCATCCTTATCAGATGCCCGAGCCACCTCAACTGGCCCCTCTCGACGCGGAGGAGCAGCGGTTCTACTCTGAGCCCCTCCCGGATGACCGAGCTTCTCACCCTATCTCTAAGGGAGAGCCCGGACACCCTGCGGAGAAAACTCATTTCGGCCGCTTGTATTCGCGATGGTCAGCATGTACAAATACGTTTGGCTTGACACTAGAAATCCAATTTAGCTGTGTCCAGTGTATTATCACACTATATGCTAAAATCCTGCAGGGTTTAGCAATACCACAAACAGAATTTTGGAGGTTGTGGCACATCTTGGTTCCAGTTAATGTGTGAGAGACTATATGTAAACTCTTTGTATTCCAGGGCTGCCCAACCCTGTTCCTGAAGAGCTACCAACCCTAACTCAGCACTCGTTATTCTAACAATGACCTGGTTGACAAGCTGAATCATGTTTGTTACAACTGGGATTGGAGTGATAGCCTACAGGAAGGTAGATCTCTCTGAGCAGGATTGGACAGATCTCTCTGAGCAGGATTGGACAGATCTCTCTGAGCAGGATTGGAAAGGAACCTTCCAAAAAGCACTAAAGCTTTTATCTGTTATTGCCCTCATGGTTCTCATGGTTCTATACAATGACTTGGAAAACATAACTATTGAAACAATTGATATTTGTAAACCATTCTTTCCTACACGTTTACATATGTTGTATAGCAACAAAGTAAATAAAAAACATTTACTGATTTATAGAAAATGTGCTGACTACATCTACAGTCCAGTAGTCATGTTTAGGACATGACATGCTCCTTATGTCTGAGGCAGCAAACCAGAAGAAACCATTCCACTACTTCTACTACTGCAACTGGATTTGTGTTAAATATGGATCACTAACTCACTATAGCAGTGGTTTCTCCAGGCAGACTTACCCATAGGACTTGCTGTTTTGATGCTGGTTACCAACCTGAGACCATTGATGAATTGATGTTATTTTGCCAAGTAAGCATGCTATACTGTCCTGGTACAGTATGCTATACTGTCCTGGTACAGCAGGTAGGAATCATGCTATACTGTCCTGGTACAGCAGGTAGTAAGCATGCTATACTGTCCTGGTACAGCAGGTAGGAATCATGCTATACTGTCCTGGTACAGCAGGTAGTAAGCATGCTATACTGTCCTGGTACAGCAGGTAGGAATCATGCTATATTGTCCTGGTACAGCAGGTAGTAAGCATGCTATACTGTCCTGGTACAGCAGGTAGGAATCATGCTATATTGTCCTGGTACAGCAGGTAGTAAGCATGCTATACTGTCCTGGTACAGCAGGTAGTAAGAGTGGTGGAGTCAGGTGGCTGAGCGGTGAGGGAATCGGGCTAGTAATCCAAACGTTGCCAGTTCGATTCCCGGTCATGCCAACTGACGTTGTGTCCTTGGGCAAGGCACTTCACCCTACTTGCCTCGGGGGAATGTCCCTGTACTTACTGTAAGTCGCTCTGGATAAGAGCGTCTGCTAAATGACTAAATGTAATGTAGTAAGCATGCTATACTGTCCTGGTACAGCAGGTAGTAATCATGCTATACTGTCCTGGTATAGCAGGTAGTAAGTATGCGTAATACCAGGTAAAAGTAAGCCAGAGTCCAGACTCTAGGAATTCAATACATGAAATAAATGTACAGAGTACAAATGTATAAAAGTACAAAACAAAAAACAAATGTAGACTTCTGCTCTAAGTAGGTCATAGTAATGAGGTTGTTCTACAGGTATTTTGGATCACAGGATGATTAATCAAGATTGATTGTATAAATATTAAACATTCTTTACCTTCAAGAAAACAAAAATTTCTATTTTTCTATTTTTGACAGAGTAAGGCTTTACACCAATTTACTTCCCTTACTCCCTATGTATATCTCGTTGCTGTTGGTGTGTATGATAATTAGGCAACTGTAAAGCGCGTTTGGTGCACTGAGGTCCCGCTCTATATAGATAGTCCATTTACTTAAGTATATTTGTGAATACTAAATTATGTCTCATTACTTATAACCAAAACAAAGTTGAAAACATGAGCAAGCGATTATATTATAATTACACTAGTGGGACCTTTATTCTGAAAGGTATCCTCGTTTTCTACTTTTGAACGACAGTACCTTTATTTTGGAAGTCAGTCAGCAGCGCTGGCAGGTCCTCTTCCTGAAGTCTTCGGTAGTGTGGATTTTCACCTACTGCTGTTTACCATTGACAGCAGCATTTTTGGAAGAAACAGGCAAGTTGTGTTATCATCTCGGTATTGGTAGCCTACATACCAGCCTATCTGCTGCTATTTATTTATTTTGTGGAGTGTGTCCGTTTTTTAAAGTATTGTTTAAGCATTGCAAGTCAAGGGCGCCTGATTTTGGAGCCCATGTATTTGTATGTCCTGTACTGGTAGGTTGTTGTTCCACCACTCAGCTGATTCTAATAATTTACTGGTCAACAAGCAGATTAGTTATAACTGGTTTTGGAGGGTTACTCTCCAGCCGCAGCCTTTGCCAAAAGAATATCTAGCATCAGCCAATTTAAGATACTTTAACTTGGGTTCTAAGAACTTTCCCGTGTTTGAAACCCATCCCTGGTTTTGTTCTCTCCAGGCGTGCTAAGTTGAGAAGGGGTCTGCTGTCATGGAGCATGTGATGAGGAGTGCGGTGCCTCTTGTTCTGGGCAGCCTGGGGCTCCTGCTGCTCTGCCGGATGGTGCGGAGGCTCAGACGGGCAGCCTCCGTGCAGGGGCTGGTGGTGGTCATTACTGGAGCCAGCTCCGGCTTGGGCAGAGGTGGGAACTGGGAATTAAGTCAAACGAAAGGGATTCTCCTTAAACATTTTGCACAAATAGCATCCTCAGACATAAGTAACATGATCATGTTCACCATACATTGTTATTAGTAAATATCTGATATTAAAATGTACATACACATCCTTGCACATCAAGTGAGGATCAAATATGTTGATCTAGGAAACCATGAGGAACACAACATACCTGTTTACTTCTGTTTAGATGTACCTCTGCATTGTGATATCTGATCAACTTGTAGTTGGGAGGATGCATGTTGTACCCCTGATGAGCAAGGATGGATGTTGGTTCTGTAGAGTGTGCGGAGGTATTCCATGCTGCAGGTGCGCGGCTCATCTTGTGTGGGCGAGATGAAGCCAGGCTGCAGAAGGTGGTCCAGGAGCTCACAACAAAAGCAGCAGACAGCCCAAGACAGGTAACCTTAACACACCTGGGATAGGGAACCTTAACACACCTGGGATAGGGAACCTTAACACACCCGGGATAGGGAACCTTAACACACCCAGGACAGGTAACCTTAACACACCCAGGATAGGGAACCTTAACACACCCAGGATAGGGAACCTTAACACACCCAGGATAGGGAACCTTAACACACCCAGGATAGGGAACCTTAACACACCCAGGATAGGGAACCATAACACACCCAGGACAGGTAACCTTAACACACCCAGGATAGGGAATTTTAACACACCCAGGACAGGTAACCTTCATTCTCCTAGCATTTTGAGAGTACATAACTTGACTTTACATTTAGTCATTTAGCAGACACTTATCCCGAACGACTTACAGTAAGTACAGGGACATTCCCCCCGAGGCAAGTAAGGTGAAGTGCCTTGCCCAAGGACACGTCATTTGGCAACGGCTGGGAATCGAAACGGCAACCTTCTGATTAATTGCCCGGTTCCCTAACCGCTCAGCCATCTGACCCCCTTTGACTTTGATCTGTCATGTGTGGAATAAAGTGCCGGTCATAAATATTCTGACAGTAATGCAATTTGTGTGTTCTCCAGCCCAGTGGATTTGAAATTAAACTGAAACTATGAGTCAGAGGCAGGTTGAACCTTGGTAGTAAGTGTTGAAGGTTAAATGTTGTGGTCATTATCAAAATCTTACCACCATCTTGAAATCTGTGACCAGACATACCCCCCCAGGACGGTGACATTTAACCTTTCCAGCACGGAGGCGGTTGGCAGGGCAGGGGAGGAGATCCTGAAGTGCTGTGATAAAGTTGATGTCTTAATCAACAACGCTGGCATCAGTTACCGAGGTAACATTCTGGAGACAGACATTTCCATCCAGCGGGATGTCATGGAGACTAATTACTTTGGGCCCATTGCCTTAACTCAAGGTCAGTGTTATGGGGGTTCAGTTGGTTATGGAGTCTTCTGTTAAGAAATCGGACAGATTACATGTCTGTGAATAATTTATGAACATTTTAATACAATAATTAACCAGCAGTCAGTGCAGCACTCCACATATTTAGACCGCTGCTGTTTAACCCTTGTGTTTTATTCGGGTCATTCTGACCCATCAGTCATTGTGACCCACCGTCGTATTGCGACAACTTTACCGCATACAAATACAAAGTGAAGCATTTTCTTTTAACCGTTGGGCTGTCTCAGACCCCCCACATTGCGAAGGTTAAAATAAAATGCTATTTATTTGTTTTTGTATTGGGTAAACACAACGATGGTTCATTGTGAACCTTTGGGTCATGTGACCCGAAGGCAGCACAGGTTAAATAAATGTGCTCTTTCTTAGCTTATCATCAGTCTCTTATTTGTGTATATATATATATTCTTTTTTATGATAATGTTGAATTCTTTTCATCATTTTATAATTAATCACCTACCCATCTCTACAGTTTAACAATATTTTGTTTATTCATCTTTAGATATTTGTGCTAATTGTGTGACTATTCAGCATTTAATTTTCAAAAAACATTCTCTCCCTCCCATCACCCCTCCCCTTAATCATGTTAAGCCCTCTTGCCCTCAATGGTTCGTCAGCGCAGTGGACACATTGTTGTCATCAGCAGTATCCAAGGAAAAATTGCAATTCCTTATAGGTCTGCATGTAAGTTTGAAAAATCTGTCTTGACAGGCATCATATTTGTTCAATAATAATTAGGTAAATTTAGGGTTAGAACACAAAGTCTGCACTCTTCAATGCTAAACAGAAACGTCATCATGTCCTGTTTGAGCAGATGCTGCCTCCAAGCATGCCACTCAGGCCTACTTTGACTGTCTTAGAGCAGAGGTGGAGTGTCATAACGTCCAGGTGACAGTAGTCAGCCCTGGCTACATCAGAACCAACCTGTCTGTCAACGCTGTCACTGGGGACGGCTCCAAATATGGGGGTAAGACAATATGAGACAATGACATGCTTAAATACAAGTACAATAAGGCATTATTTGAAAATAATTGAAATAGATGACACAGTGTCAGTATTCCATGAAATTGCTCATATTGTGCAATGTCTTCTACCTTTTAATACTTTGGTCCCAGTTCTGGACAAGACCACAGCAATGGGCCGGGACCCAAGAGACGTGGCCCAGGTGGTTCTGAAGGCTGTTTGTCACAAGACCAAAGAAGTAATGTTGGCTGGACCCCTGCCCACTCTAGCTGTCTACATTCGTACTATGTGGCCATCTCTCTTTTTCAAACTTATGGCTTCTCGTGCTGGAAAGGAACGCAAATGCAAAGAGAATTGAGAGGAAAAAGCTGTAAAAAATAAAAAGGACTTAAGGAAATCACCACGTTGGCTGCACATCCATCTTCATTTTGGCCTATATTGTGTTAGGCTGGAACAAATTGTTAATTGAGCCAGAAACCACACAGGGTTTGGTGGGTAGACACTGCATACAGGGTTTGGTGGGTAGACACTGCATACAGGGCCAGATAAGCATTGAGCTCAATAACCATGTTGATAAATACATTTTGTCGATCAAGTTTAAGATAAAAGCAGGTAGCCAATTGTCCATTATTGCTCCTAAAAGTTGATAAAATATGATTATGTTCACTACTATAATAACAGTAATTGTGTAACTTAGTCTGTTTGATCCATATCATTGTAATATAGCTAATATTTGTTGTACAATACAGTACAGAATATTCAAAATAATGCATATGAAAGGTGTGGAAATGGAAAGGTTATTGATGAAAGGTTTTAGTAGAAGTTGAATCTACAGATCTACATATATGGACGTCTAACTTGTGCATGTTGCTGAAAGCTGGGGTTGTGGAGTTTCTATATGATCTGTAAAGATGTTAAATAATACACTTGTATTTTCAACACCATTTATACAGCTGAGTAAAAACACCTTACAAATTGTAACAAATCTTAAAACAGCAGTTTTTTCGGTTTTAGATTAAGTTCGACATAACCACCTTGTCCATGAAAATAAATACACCCAATAACAATAACTACAGTATTTTACAAAACAGCAGAATACTGATATAAAGAGCGGAAGCTTTGTTCCTATGACGACGCCTGACGACTGCATCCAAGTGTTCAACAATGTTTCACTTGAACCTGTCTTGAGGATTCACTCATTTTTCATATAAAAGTTTGTATATGGTCACATGAGGAACCACCACAATACTCAAGGTTCTGTAATGTGAGTACAAGTTACTGTTCACTGTCCGAAGTAGAAGATCCAGTGAAATGAGACCTCCTATGACATTCCTGTGTAGCATAGTAATCTGTAACTTCAGAGTACATTTAACAATGTATTTTGAGTCACATTTAATTATTAATGATCCATCCCTAATATATACTGAGAGAGAATCACCACAGACCTCCTTGTAGGTTGAATAACATCCATCTCATACCAACACCTGGCCCTCATGCTGTTAGGAAGCAACACCTGGCCCTCATGCTGTTAGGAAGGAGCTACTCAACACCTGGCCCTCATGCTGTTAGGAAGGAGCTACTCAACATATGAGGTCAGGACTTCTACCAGAGACAATATGCCACCTTGCACAGACGAAAAATTATTGTAAATAAAATAGTAAAAGACCCAATGAAATAATTGCAGCTGCACCATGCGTCGGAGAGTTCTCCAATATGGAGATGGACAACTTAAGTATAGGGTTAGTCATATCTATAATGTTTTCATCACAATTTGAGTCTTTCCAATATAATATTACAACTTTCTTCAAATTATATCCCTCTATCCTACATAAACCCAGACTCAGAGCCTCACTGCTGCAGGTGTCCATGCCCAGAACCCATATCCTATTCTTGTACATTGACATCTTGTGTCACATGGTAACTACATCAAAACCAAGAAATCCTCCATTAGGTAAACATGCTGGGTGACCCTGACCCCGACCAGCACTTACCCCTCACATGCTGGGTGACCCTGACCCCGACCAGCACTTACCCCTCACATGCTGGGTGACCCCGACCAGCACTTACCCCTCACATGCTTCCATCTGCGGCAGTACCCAGATGTCCCTCTCCTGATTTGGCTTCATTTTGGAATTGCATTATATTTACACTTTTCAAGAGTGAAGGATGCCCAGGAGACGGAGACAGACCCAGTCAGGATGTGGCGTCAAGTTCTCTTTCTTTATGAGGTTGTTTTGTAAACATACTCACTTAGTGTTTTTAAGGCTTGTTCAGTGGGCAGAACAGCTGCAAAGCATCAAGGGAAAACTAAGTAGAACCAACCACAAATTGTTGGGACCATTCCAAAGACACTCCCCTCTATAGAGCAGGTACTAGGTGTGGGTTAGAGCAGGTATTATTGCACTTTCATCACCTGTACTAGGTGTGGGTTAGGGGTTGCGATCAGACTATCATTTTATTGGAGTGATTCAGTGAGAAGACAATTATTGATCGTTGTTCCAGTCAAACCCCCGGAGGTGGAAGGGGCGACTCTGTGACAGACAGTTCCTGCGCCAGGTCGTTGAATCGAGCGATGTAATCCACGCTGCTCTCACTCATCATACAGGCCAGCTGTGTGTCCACCTGGAAGAGCAGCCACAGGGAGGAGGGACACCAGTTACTCTTTTAGAACCCCTGACCCTGGTGCCTTCTAGGCTGTTTGACATGACCAGAGAACCCTTTGCGTAGATATACTTGCCCAAACGATTTGACAGACTGACCAACATGACTAACCTCAATGAAAAATATGAGTAGATATTTCTGTGTGGCAGGACTTAGACAAGACATGGGGTGTTACCGACTAATCAAAAATTGTGCTTAGGAAACTAACAACTACCCATTTGCATTCATATGTTTCCCTCAAACAGAATGTGGAGTGGAGTAAGACTTTTCCTACAAGTTAGGATCTAGTTCCTGGATATGAAGTACAGCAATGTGCTGTTCTTTGAGTCATTTTAAAATGGGGGTGTCTAATGGGGTGGGTCGAACATATCACTCCGACAGTTGCCAATATTGTCATGTCAGTACCTTCTGGAGGAAGTTAAGACAGGGTTAGGGCCTCTCACCTCTGCAACGTCTGGCAGCCCGCGGGACTGGAAGGAATCATGGGAGTTGCAGTCCAGAAGGCTGGGGCCCAGGAGAGCTGTGCCGCTGGAGGGCCCGGAGCGGGCCAGCGTCCGTCTGCCCTTATCAGGAGACACCAGGCTCGCTGCACGCATCACACGTTTCAAGAAATGTGAGTGTGTGTGAGACAAAGTGTTACTATACATGGCTAGGGATGCAGCGATTAACCAATTTTACTATTAACCGCGATTTAAAACGTCTCGGTTTTGTAACCGTAAAGGCTCAGCTACACCAAGTGTTTCTGTTCCAACTCAAAGGACATTATGGTACATTTGTTTTCTATGAACAACAGTTGCACAGTGAGGAAAATTATACAAACATTGGGAATTTGCAAATTGTTCTGGAGAATTAACCTCCCGTTTCCCTACAGCGCACCTGCGCGAAATCACAACGTTTTCTCCTGTTGGTAGCTTGAGCTGATAGTATGTGATTTACATTTACATTTAGCAGACGCTCTTATCCAGAGCGACTTACAGTAAGTACAGGGACATTCCCCCGAGGCAAGTAGGGTGAAGTGCCTTGCCCAAGGACACAACGTCAGTTGGCATGACCGGGAATCGAACTGGCAACCTTCGGATTACTAGCCCGATTCCCTCACCGCTCAGCCACCTGACTCCCTACATTTATCATTGTGTGTGTTAGTGTAGGCCTACCTACTTTCCATCAGCATAACGTACATTTCTTGTTGTTTGTTCGTTAATTACAGGCTTTAAAGTATAGTATGTATTGTTTTCAAATGGGTTTTATTGCTCAATCGCTAGTCAGAAGTACATGCTAATTCTAGCTTTCGCCCTGTTTCCACAGTCCCTGTGTAACAGCTAATACTGCTAGTGTAGCCTGATTTACTAATGTACTCCAATTGGCTATATACACACACACGACAGTGATATGTATTTCCAGGAAAAATAGGCCAGGTCTAGAATGCTGTGACTTTTAATAAACAGAACAGGTTATGGTAACCCTTAGCTATTGCACTCTTAAGCTAGTATTGCACTCGCTTTTTTCAGCGTTTTTACTGTTAGATAAATCTTACCTTCGTAATTGTCGATGTAGCTGGAAACTTACAATTTGAACCCCTTTTACCTCTTGCTTGAAGGGCAGCAACATAGAATCATTTGTACATTGTTAATTGTCATTTTGGGATGATCACCCGAACTCCTCGTAAAAAAATAAATTTTGTGTGAGAAACTAACGTAACTGCTAGCTACCGGAAGTTGTGAACCTGGTTTACGCAATATGGGGAAGTGACGCGTGCATATTAATTGTGAATTAGAACTGAAAATGCCTAGTTCTCCATGAGGATTCTCTTGTTCGGAAGGTCTTTCATATTTTGTTTTATTGTAATTAATATTTTCGTGTGTCGTTTTTAACACAACCTTAAGTTTTCTTGCAGGCACAAACACTACGCACTGTAACAATAAGTAGCCTAGCTTATTATATTAGGCTACTCATCTCAGTTAAGACTTACTCCTTAGAAGCGTACCTAGAAAATGAGTTTCATTCATTAATACACGGTTACCACTATGTTTTATTTATTTGGTATTTGGTACATCCCTAAAAATGTCAAATCAATTAATGCAATAATTAATCGATAATCGTTAAACCGTGATTATTCCTCAGACTATAATCGGACCATCAAAATCTATAATTGTTGCAACCCTATACTTGACAGTTGTCAGTAATATTCAGTAGCTTTACTAACACAAGAGGCAGAGTTGTTGATGGAGCTCTAGTGTCAAATGAAATGTAATGAATGTTTTCTGTGTGCCTGTGTGTGTGCGTGCATGAAACTCACACAGGAGGCAGCCCAGAGAGGAATCTGTGGAGTCGTTGGGGTACCACTGGGGGTCATGGCAGGGTGAAGGAATCCAGCCCCTGGAGGGACTGACAGAGGGGGAGGAGGGCAGCAGCTTGGAGCTGCCGTTCAGCTTGGCTGGGCAGAGCGAGGCCTCGTCACCTGGGAGAGACACCAGGTACAACAACGAATGAGGAGGCAGCAGATGCATACACAGGGAGAACTCTTACTGTAGAGGAGAAAACCAGGGTTGGGATGGAATCTCAGTCACCATAGTGGGCTGAGTTGATGGCCAGCTCGATGATGGAGTCACTGATGTGTGTCTGGGGCTCCCCGGGGACCAGGGCTTCTTCAGGGGGGCCGGGGAGGGAGATGTCCAGGAGGGAGGCAACACTGGGCGGGGAGAGGAGAGAGTCTCCTCCGCACGGACCTCCAGGAGACGGGCCGGTCTGGAGAGATGCATGATGGGAAGCCTTGTTTAGCTGCTCAGTGACGTGGGGAGGAAGATGACTTCCAGGGGACCTGGTGCTAGACTGGTAAAACATGCACATGTTCTATGGAGGCCAAGATGGACCTATTTAGAAGCCAACTACTCAGAACTCACCCCAGTTCCGTCCTCCTGTAGAAACTGTGTTTGTGGCCCAGCATGAGCTGCTGGCTCTGGAGCCAGGAGGCTGCAGGGACCCACAGCCTCCAGTTCTCTGCAGGGGCCCCCAGTCTCCAGCTCTCTGCAGGGCCCCCCGGCCTCCAGCTCTCTGCAGGGCCCCCCGGCCTCCAGCTCTCTGCAGGGGCCCCCAGTCTCCAGCTCTCTGCAGGGGCCCCCAGTCTCCAGCTCTCTGCAGGGCCCCCCGGCCTCCAGCTCTCTGCAGGGCCCCCCGGCCTCCAGCTCTCTGCAGGGGCTGCCTGGGATGATGCCTGCTGACTTGGCAGCCAGATCTATTGCACCTGAAAAAGTTAAGACATACCCTGTTTTAGTATGTACATAATGTACTTGCAATCTTATCAACAACTGAACAGTAAAAATCTGTACTTTTTATTTTGATAGTGGATTTGCTTTTGTTTATTAACCCTTGTGTTATCTTCGGGTCATTCTGACCCATCAGTCATTGTGACCCACCGTCGTATTGCGACAACTTTACCGCATACAAAAACAAAGTGAAGCATTTTCTTTTAACCGTTGGGCTGTCTCAGACCCCCCACATTGCGAAGGTTAGAAGAAAATTATTTTTATCTGTTTTTGTATTGGGTAAAATTGGGTAAATACAACGATGGTTCGTTATGAACCTTTGGGTCATGTGACCCGAAGGCAGCACAAGGGTTAACGTGCATGCACATTCAAGAAAATAACATTCATTTTAGTTTTTTTCATCTGACGAATATTTCACACAAAACCCCAAAAGAAGAAATGTTATTAAATCATTAAACCACCAATTTTATTAATTAATATTCTTATTCGCATAAATAGAGAAACTTTGAAGAACATACTGGAAAGCTTCGAGGAATTCACAGGACCAGACATAATCGAAGACTTGGTGAGGGGGGGGCGGGAGCAATTGGGCAGCCGGGTTTGGATTGGCCGAAAGGAGCCAGTTCCTGAGAGAGGAGAAAGGAAGTAGGGAGGTAAAATACTCGGGTGAGATTTGCTGGTGAGATCTTCAACTTATGAAATGTATTTGTGTTCAGATATCGGAGTGTCCAGTCAGTGTTGTAGGGTAGACAGATAAGATCTAGTTCCAATGTAAAGACCAAATTATGACAGATGGCAGCCAGCGGCCGGGGCAGGTGGGGCGCGGGAGGTGGGGCGCGGGAGGTGGGGTGTGATAGTACCTGTGGCGGCTGAGTTGGAGAGGATGGAGAAGGAGCACACATGCTGAGGGGCGTCTCCTGTGGTGCGTGGCAGCAATGTCCGCTGGGCAGCCGGAGACAGAGAGAGACTAGCTAAGTTCATGTTAACACTGTACATGTCTAAAGGGCCATCAAGTGAAGCGTGTTGGAGTTACCTGCACAACGAGGGGCTTCCGAAGCTGTCGGCTCCGGAACTTCCTCTGCTTTGACAGGAAAATGTCTGACTGCATCCATAATACAAAATTGCATATAGAAGAAACGTTAATTGATGAATTCCAAATATAGTTTCAAGCGGTAATTGAAACCCTAACCCATCTGACCTGAGGGGTTAGATGGCTGAGTGGTTAGGGAATCGGGCTATTAATCACAAGGTTGCGATTCCTGTCCGTGCCAAATGACGTTGTGTCCTTGGGCAAGGCACTTCACCCTACTTGCCTCGGGGGGAATGTCCCTGTACTTACTGTCAGTCGCTCTGGAGAAGAGCGTCTGCTAAAATGACTAAATGTGAATGTGGTACTGTACATGTAGAGAAGGGCTTACGCTGATGGAGTCTAGCTGCTGCCGGAAGGCCAGCTCTGCCTCCTTGTTCGGGGAGAACATGCGGGAGTGGCGGGAGCTGTTGGGGGGCAGCGTGGTTGGCACAGCAAAGACTCCCCCTTCAGCATCACCGCCCGACACCAGCAGAGACCTGGGCAGGTTCCGCACACCTGCGGGGACAAGGGGAGAGTTCACAGTGCATGACAGGAAGCAGCCCAAGACAGGAAGCAGCCCAAGATAGGAAGCAGCCCAAGATAGGAAGCAGCCCAGAAGGGAACTTTTGGAGGCTTGTGTTGCTTAGCAAAGAGATGCTTCTATTACACAGAGGTCTATGATTTGACCCAATATCAAAAAGGTAGTGTACTTCTGTGTTAAAAAAAAGAACTGTGTTACAGTCTGTTTGAATAATTCAGGCTTCCAAGTGAAAAAAGGTGTTTATTTTACATGAACTCAAAAGGGTAAAAACGGGTACATTCATGCAAATGATTATGTAGCCTACAATTGTCTGCTGTTTCCTACATTGATCAATTGCTTATGTTATGTTGATCAAAATGTATTATATTGGTTCTCTGTAAAATTCTCACCCAACAAACATCTAGACATTTATGTAGCTATTTATCCTCTCATCACTTAACCAACATGTTTGTGTGTGTCATACCTGATGGTCCAGCGCTGGGCAGGATAACCTTTGCCCCACGCAGGGAAGCCTGCTGGCGGCTGCAGTTGGGGCTGCGCCCCCCCCCGGCAGGGCTCCTCCCTGGGGGGGCGGGGGACTGTTCCTCCTGGGGGGGCTTGAGGGGGGATGTGGCAGTGGAGCACAGCTCTGGAGCCTAGGGGAGATCAGGTCATCACCAAAGTAAAGACAACTGGTCGAGCAGACAGTAAAGACGTTTAACTGTGTTGACCAACTGTACAAACGATTTGCTGGTTTTCACTTTTTAAAAAGTGTTGGGGTCAATAAAATGAACACCGGAACAATTTACAAATATTAAAGTATTAGGTCTGCTAGTTGAAACCCTCTGAGCCCAAGTGAATGACAAAAAATAATAAGCTAGATGTTTCAAGCAACTAATTACTCATTTTGTAAGTGTAATATGAAAAGTATAAGCAATGTACTGAAGCAGTACCTGGGCTCAAATGTAATATTAAGTAATGTGTAACTCTTATGTAGAAGTTATGTTTTAATATTTTTAGAGAGAAACCAAAGCTTCCAAGAGAGACCGGGGCTAAATGTGAGCAGGTAAAAAAAATAAAAAATAAAAAATAGAAAAGGAATGTGAACCAAAAGACTATGGACACATTTCATTTAAAAAAAAGGTCCTATATATTTCGGTGTTCCTTATTGTTCCTGTCCAACTAAAAGAGACTTACTGCTTTGGGGTTGATCTGGGAGGCTGCCAGTCTGAGCAGGCAGCGCAGGACGCGGTGTGTGTTGGCCGGAGGCGCAGGGTGCAGGTGCGAGGGCTGACCCGCATCCTGCCCCCCGCTGGGCACGGCCGGCTGCCACTCGTACTCCAGCTGCAGTTTCCCTGGCTTCCCCAGCATAAGGTACAGCTCCGCTAGCGTCACAGAGCCACCGGCACTCCAGCCCTCCTCCCGGATCTGCTGTGCTGATCTCCCCCCAGGGGCTGCGGGGGCCTCCCCAGACTCCTCCTTCCCAGGGTGCACTGTGCTTCCTAGCTCCAGCACCGGCTCCTCTGAAGCAAGGTGTGACTCTGGGGAGGTCGTGCTGACCCCTGGGGAGGTCGTGCTGACCCCTGCCATGCACTCCTCTCCGCATTTGTCCACTGAGCTCCCTTGCATGTTCAAATCCCTCTCACCCTCCTTGGCGATCGGCTCCCCGCACCCTTCCCCGCCCTCTGAGAAGCCCCTCCCCCGGTCCCCACTCCCCCCGCCGGCCTCCTGTCTGCTAGTGAGCGGTCTCTGTGTTGTGGGAGGTGGAGCAGGCGAGGGCCCTGTGCTCTTCTCCTCCGGCCCCGGAGCGGGCGGTGCCTCTGCTGGCGGGGCTGATGCAGCGGCTCCCCTGGCCGTCCTGGCAGGGCCCCTGAGGACCGCCGCACCATGGATGCCCAGGATCTGCACCCCCGGCAGCTCCTTGGCACCAGGGCGACACCTGCCGCTCTCCTGCCAGTGCACGGTGCAGGAAGCTTTGGAGTGCACGATGCGTGCCACGCCCGGCAGGGTGGCCAGGGGGCTGGTCTGCGCCGGGTAGAGGAACAGCTCCTCCAGCTCAGGTTTACACGGAGCAGGGAGGGCCTGCTGGGAGCCAAGAGCTTCACTCTCCTGCAAACTCTTTAGCTGGGGCAGGTGGGTTAAGGAGAGGAGTGATTTAGAAACCATCAGGGAAAATGGTTTTGGTTGGTTTCAAACCAACGTAGCCCATCAGAATGTAAAGAACTTGACAACAGAATGTTCAGTTAGTATAATGATAGACATGGGCAGATCACCTTTTCAGCACCACTATGTGATAGATCTGAACATGAACATGGGACTGTTTCCAATCATGGATAATATGTTTATCTACACCAAAGTTTGATGACTGTAGGGTAGGGTATCATATCCAAAAGCCTGAGAACACTAGTCAGATACAGTCTTTAGGACCTGCTGCATGTCAAACCAATACAGACAGTCATGTTCATGGAACTACTCTGGATAAGAGCGTCTGCTAAATGACTAAATGTAAATACCATGAAGTAAATGCACACATAAAGGGCACTTCCTTTTACCTCAATAGAGAAGTTTTATACAAATATTTTCATTTTGTACCGAAAGTAGACCAGTCATCAGAAATGAAGGTTGAAACTTTGCACACGTTGACTTCCTGAAGCCCGACTCAACTCCTGCAGAAGGTGTAACCTTCAGCAGAAGGTTCTGTCTCAAGGATACGATGCGTTGGTCCTGGACGGCCCACTTCTGTTTCAGGAACTCGATGAGGCTGGAGACTTTCCTGTGAAGCTCGACCACCATCCTGCGTTATACATGAGAAGAAACAACACTTACCATGACCTGCTTAACAACGTGTACAGCAGTGAGAAGGGTGGGGAGTCCACACGGAGGGATGTGTGAATATCAAACCCTGACAGCATGAGGTGAGGTCCAGGGGAGAAACAGCAAAACAACATGTCCCTCAAACAGAATGGTGCACATGGAGGCAGCCTAGCTAACACGCTGGGACCCAACCACAAGGACCTTTAAAAGGGATGACTGACTTAGCAAAAAAAAAATTCAACAGCAGCCAATATCTTAACCCTTGTGTTATCTTCGGGTCATTCTGACCCATCAGTCATTGTGACCCACCGTCGTATTGCGACAAATTTACCTCATACAAAAACAAAGTGAAGCATTTTCTTTTAACTGTCGGGCTGTCTCAGACCCCCCACATTGGAATGGTTAAAAGAAAATTATTTGTATTTGTTTTTGTATTGGGTAAAATTGGGTAAACACAACGATGGTTCGTTATGAACCTTTGGGTCATGTGACCGGAAGGCAGCACGAGGGTTAACGGTCATTGTTATAGGGATGACTCCTCAGGTACGCATACAGGCAGTGAGTGTAGGGCACCTGACACAGGTAACCTAGCAACATGTTCAAGTTAGCGTGTGCGTTAGTCAAATCAAGAGATAAGGTGGGAATACATAAAGATGCTGTCGGGGTCAGAGTGCTGTCGGGGCCAGAGTGCTGTCGGGGCCAGAGTGCTGTCGGGGCCAGAGTGCTGTCGGGGTCAGAGTGCTGTCGGGGCCAGAGTGCTGTCGGGGCCAGAGTGCTGTCGGGGCCAGAGTGCTGTCGGGGCCAGAGTGCTGTCGGGGCCAGAGTGCTGTCGGGGTCAGAGTGCTGTCGGGGTCAGAGTGCTGTCGGGGTCAGAGTGCTGTCGGGGTCAGAGTGCTGTCGGGGTCAGAGTGCTGTCGGGGCCAGAGTGCTGTCGGGGTCAGAGTGCTGTCGGGGTCAGAGTGCTGTCGGGGTCAGAGTGCTGTCGGGGTCAGAGTGCTGTCGGGGTCAGAGTGCTGTCGGGGTCAGAGTGCTGTCGGGGTCAGAGTGCTGTCGGGGTCAGAGTGCTGTCGGGGCCAGAGTGCTGTCGGGGTCAGAGTGCTGTCGGGGTCAGAGTGCTGTCGGGGTCAGAGTGCTGTTGGGGTCAGACCTGAGACGAGGGTTGTGAGCCAGGCTCTGGACACGGGCCCAGGAGTGGTTGCTTCGTGGCTGCAGCTCCACCGCCACCTTTAAGGGCAGTCGCACGGGCTTCTGGTCCTCCTCATCACTCACACCTGGAGGACAGAAAACCACACAGCGCCACATTCTAAAACATGCAATTAAAGACTAGTCATCAACTCACCACTTTTCAGAAACACCTGACATGTAGAAAACACAGATGGAATTGAGGAATTCATACATTAAAATTGACACCTGACAAACATAGAAATGTGATATTATGATGACAGTGAAATGTGATATTATGATGACAGTGCTCCAGAATGTGGAAGCAGTCCTCTCTGTGCTCACCGTCCGGGTCACAGAGTCTCTTGATGGCTCGACACATGGGCGCTTTGATCCTCAGGTTCCTGCCTTTGGAACGCACCGTAGTGGCCCTGACCGGACACAGCAGACCATGACTACAACTGACTTGGTAGACATTAGATGCATGCATGTACACAAACACCACATTAAAGATTTACAAAATTCATTATTATTTGGCATCTTGTTTTATCATCATCCAATTGGTTCCAAATGCAAGGTTTCTTACCCCTGTTGGATGAGTTCATTTAGCTTTGCTACATTCTTGTCGTCCATTACTGCCATGAATGGGAAACAGACAGCTGCTATTAATAACAGGATTCCAACAACAGACTTGCACAATCATTCTCACAGTTTTCCCCATGACTCCAACGTACTTAACACTTAAATCACCTCCCTTGTGACAAGCACTAGCAGGTGCACAAACAAAGCTAAAGTGTAGCCAGTATTTCTTTTCAAAATCACAGAACGGATTACACCAATGCTTTGACAAACTGAGACATGAACACAGACACACCGCCACATGTTATGTCAGCTGCAGAACTGCAGGGTGGAATGGTTCTCATGTAAAAAGAACAAGACATGAAATTGCACAGGTGTCATTGGGTCATGCTCAACAGAAGATAAATAAGTGAGTTAAGTTGAGCAAAGCAGCTACATGACAGGATTTCCCGCAGAAAATGTGTTAGTTAGGAGAGGGGGGGAGAAAACAGGACAACGGTGGATATTGCTATTAAAAAATATAAAACGTTTTATTTAAAAAAGTTTTTTTATTTTTTGGGCGACGTAGTTAAGGCGGCAGGCATGTGTTGCTTAGGCGACCGCCTTAACTGAAAAGTGCTGCGAGAAACCCTGCATGAATAGCTTTTGCATGCTCAACAAGCACTGAAACAGCTGATATCCAAAACTGAGAAGCTATCAGGACCCCCAGTACATGCACTGAAACATAAACTGTCATTGTACTTCACTCACATCCTCCAACCTTCTTCCTGAGCTCAGAATAGCAGATGAGCCCATACAGCTCCTGGGAGGACCTCTTCAGCACGCGGGACACTGAGGAGGAGAGACAGGTTACCACATGGCCTGACTGGAATGGCAGCAAACACTGGTGTTCACCCAGGCTGCTCTGAGAGCTGGTGTTCACCCAGGCTGCTCTGAGAGCTGGTGTTCACCCAGGCTGCTCTGAGAGCTGGTGTTCACCCAGGCTGCTCTGAGAGCTGGTGTTCACCCAGGCTGCTCTGGGGGCTGGCGTTCACCCAGGCTGCTCTGAGAGCTGGCGTTCACCCAGGCTGCTCTGAGAGCTGGCGTTCACCCAGGCTGCTCTGGGGGCTGGCGTTCACCCAGGCTGCTCTGAGAGCTGGCGTTCACCCAGGCTGCTCTGAGAGCTGGCGTTCACCCAGGCTGCTCTGGGAGCTGGTGTTCACCCAGGCTGCTCTGGGGGCTGGTGTTCACCCAGGCTGCTCTGAGAGCTGGCGTTCACCCAGGCTGCTCTGAGAGCTGGCGTTCACCCAGGCTGCTCTGGGAGCTGGTGTTCACCCAGGCTGCTCTGAGAGCTGGCGTTCACCCAGGCTGCTCTGGGAGCTGGTGTTCACCCAGGCTGCTCTGGGAGCTGGTGTTCACCCAGGCTGCTCTGAGAGCTGGCGTTCACCCAGGCTGCTCTGAGAGCTGGTGTTCACCCAGGCTGCTCTGGGAGCTGGTGTTCACCCAGGCTGCTCTGGGGGCTGGTGTTTGTCTCTTCCCTTGTGTATAACTCACCGTTGGCAAAGTCGATGTGCTTGGAGATCTTGTGCCAGGTGCGGTAGTAGAAATGGCGGACCTGCTCCTTGTTCTTCACCATGCTGGCTGGCTTCCCCTTCTTCCTATACTTCAGCGCTATGTTGGTCTGGATGGCTTCAAAATCCTTCCCATGCTAAAGGAGGAGAGGATTGTTTGCTTTAGGGGCATAAATCAGAATCTGACATTTGAAGCCCTTTTCTAACCCCTTGAATGACGTGTTAAAGTGTTTACTCTTAAAGCCATTTTTGTGCTATATGTCCCTAGTAAACTAACATCTACTGGTAAAATGACCTACTTTTGAGTGTTTTTCCTACATTACAACAATGCTGTTCATAATACTTAATGTTACCTACAACTGAAGAAAACTTCTACCTCATAGAGACCCTCAAAGAAGCTGTTTTTATCGTCCGCACTCCAGGACTCCCACTGCCGACGAGCCCTCTTCTGAATGCCCCCCAGCTCCTCCTTGTCGCTGGGGCCCTGGCTCCTGGAGGCTGCCTTGGCCCCCCCTGGCCCGGACACTGGGCCAGGCTGACCGCTGGCCACCTGAGCAGAGGGCCCATTCTCAGACCCTGTTTCAAACAGTGAGGACAAGTGAGAAAACATTCTGTTTGTATGTGAATGTGTATGAATTTGACATTGCATGAATACTGCGCAAAAAGAACAGTGAATTGAGTTCTGAAAAGTGATGTGTGACAGACAGCTAGTGAGGTGTGACAGACAGCTAGTGATATAGTAGAGGAGAGTGATGTGTGACAGACAGCTAGTGAGGTGTGACAGACAGCTAGTGATATAGTAGAGGAGAGTGATGTGTGACAGACAGCTAGTGAGGTGTGACAGACAGCTAGTGATATAGTAGAGGAGAGTGATGTGTGACAGACAGCTAGTGAGGTGTGACAGACAGCTAGTGATATAGTAGAGGAGAATTATTGCCAACAGGAGAACCTATACATCATTCAAAACTGAAGGCTAGCTGGCTTTCTTAATTAAACCTCTCAATTCAATTATTATGTTAAATTCCACATTTGACCAATGGTGAATTGCATTTTACAGCAATGTTACAAATGCATTGGCCAGCATGTAGAGGCAGACTTGCATAGAGTTGAACCATATGAAGATGTCAGTTGTAAAAAATGTCTGGACAACTTGTGTTTGTATTCCTGCAAGAAAGTGATGAAACTTTTGTTTGCAACAACGGTCTTGTAGCAGAGCTAACTTGTGGGAAACAGTACAAAGGAACATGTGTGTTTGCATCCCAGAACCCCTTTCCCCCTCTGTGAAGAGCATTGTATTGCATATTGCAAATACCACTATATAAATTACGTTTGATTTGATATCATCCCTGATTTTGGTCTTTAGGCCATAGGTATAGCACTCTGATCAAAATGGACATGACCATGTCTTACCAAGTCTGACTGACAGTTGCGACCGAATTCAAGCTACAGTTCAATGTGGTGTTAACACCAATATGACGAGTCAGTTCTGTCATCAGAGCCGTGGGCACCCCAGTTTGTGGATCTGGGTTAATAGATCCGAAGGCCCAGCACCAAAAACAGCGTGTGCTCTCTAGTGACCTATGTAATCCCTGCAACTTTCTACTAACAATCCACAATTTGTTTGCGAAGCAACCGGTATAGACTTACCTTTCAATTTCGAATGGCCGTGACCATTGATAGTTGTGGCGATGGAGTCTTTACGGATCCGTTTGCTCGGAGGTCGAACACTGGATCTCAGAAAATGATGTTGATCATGGTTTTGAAGAAATGGTACTGACGATGTCTGGGGACGTTGGGTTAAACCAGATCCTGACTGGTTTGGTACAGGGGTCGGAAGCACCAGTGGTAAACTGGTGCTGCCCGTAGTTGATGGATCAAGTATTTCCATTCCGTCTCTCTTTGTACTACGCTCCTCGCTCCCCTGATCACCGCTCTCCTCTTCGTCACAACCTTCATGCTTTCTGAACGAATTATTCACTCCATGGACACCGATGCCGTCCCTCGAGCCCACTGTCATCCTGACAAAATACAAGAGAAGCAACTGTTTGAGTTTTAACAAGAACACAGTACAAAAACAACTTAGAAAGACGACGTTCCCTTTCTCTCAACATGGCCGCCACTGTTTGTTTCAAATCCGCTCTCATCGTCCCAACAAAACATGCAATATGTCTTTAATGCTAAATGTCTACATTTTAATTCCATAGGATACATTTTCACAACAGAAAATGTACCAACTGTCTTTGTTACTTCAACTTATATTTCCAGTATACCTTCTAGTATTGTCAGTGAAATTCAAATGCAAGCGCCCTCAGTTAAGCGCCCTACAGCAACGACATCGACAAATCTTTCGGCGCATTCGACCTCTAATTTAACTGTTTCTTTAATGAGACAATGTTACCCATTTTCATGGTCTTCGGTCGCAGCTGATGTTTTCCTTCTCTTCACCATGGATCCGACGAGTTTAACAAGCAATAATTGATCGAATTACGCATATTAAATGCACGAACGGATCCTTGCTACGACTACACTCCTGCTTCGTCTGAGCTGGCCAAACTCTGCGCAGTTGATTATGTTGTCTGTATCCTGAAATCATACTCATTACATTACGACCAATGGTCAATTAAAAACGGCAATTGTCGTTAATTAAGATTGATATATAAAAACGTAATTAAAAGTGACCAGATTCATCTGCAAAGTAAAGAGAATGCTTTACTTGTCTTGGAGTTTGTCATACGTCATCGTCTACTAAAAGAGCATGTTTACATTTTTACATGACCAACACATTAAAAAAAAATTATAGCAGGCAGACAATCGCTTTATATCACCTCAATTGGGTTGATGCGATTCTAAAATATACCTTTCCCTCTGAGAAAGTGTATTTGTTATACAAAAATAGGGCACGTCTTTCACATTTTCCAACACAAAGCTAGTGGATAACCAATCCATGAAAATTACCAACACATTTTGGGTAACTCATGGAACTACTGAGCAGGCAGAAACTTGCTTTAAATCACCTAAATTAGGCAAATGCGATTCTGAAATTACCCAACCCCTCTGGAAAAACATAATGCGTGTAGGCCACTAAAATGTAGGCACGTCATTCACATTTTCCAATTCAAAGCCAATTCAAAGCCATGAATGAATAAACTCACATGCATGTTTTCAAAGCTGTGGTTCATACATTTGCAACAGAAATCGGTTTGAAGATAAAATATGGTTGCCTAATACTTAAATTTCTCTTTAAAGTGCTCTGATTGGATACCAGCAAAACTGTCGATGATCTCTCTCACTGCTTGAGTTGTTATTTAACTCAATGTACATTTTAAGGATACTGTAACTGGATATTGCTACACTCAACTACCTCGTTAACCTACTTATTACATTGAGAAAATACGGAAAATGAAGCCATAAAGTTCGATATCATGTTTGCACATACATGTTTTTAATCTTGCTTGCATAAAATTATATTAATGCTGACAATCACTACCCTGACGTTCCGGTTCACCCCTTAAAAGTAACCGAGAACTACCTTATTGAAACTGCCTAACTAGCTAGCATTGTAGCTTCCTAAATTCGCCAGGGACCAAGTAGCTAACCTAGTAGCTAGCAGGCAGGAGCAATCCTAAACTTTTTCGTTTTCACATAAATAAATGATAACAGAAAATTAAGTGATAAAACATTAATACGTCTTATTACCTTTACTTGAACAGTCACATCATGGAAAAACATTGCAGTCTTAAAACGGAATAGTAGCTAGCCCACATTAAAAACATTAGCATGTCCAACTAGCTAGGAAGCTAACCACAGTCAAACGCTTCAGCTGCTGCAACAGTCCTGTTTGAGTACGCCACGCCCACTTCTAACGCAAAAACAAAACTTATGATTGGTCAAATCAAGGGAAACGAGGACATGCGCGTCTACATCATCTGTGAGTGACCTTCCATCAGAAATGTTGCTTATACTTGATCACTGTTCTGAAATGTACACTTGCAAAATTACCACTTTGCACAGTCCGGTTTCCCGAGATAGGCCAATCGTTGGACACTTGTTTCCCTAAAATCCCCTAAAATCCCCCAAAACCACACAGACAGACAGATTATTTGTATTATTAGATTCCCAAAGTCTTTGAAAAAATGTTTGAATAGCGCTGAATAAAAAAACGCTTTGGGCCATGTGGGTCTTGCTTCGAACGTAACATCAACTTCCTCTGTTCTTGTCAGCGTATGACGCTGTAGCGAGCTTACGTATCCCAAGTAGCTTTATTGCAACGTCAGCAACTTGGAACATGATCGAAGTCTTTCTTCAGCTCCACCTACTCTTTCAGTTTCAAACTTTTCACCGAATGTGACGCCACTGTCCTTACTGCCAATTTAATAAAGCACACAGGATAGCTATTCACAATGACTTCTACAAACATGTTTCAAGGGCTTGATGGCGCGAAGCCAAGTTCAAGGTAAGGCATGAGCCAAAACATTGAAATAATCTTTACTAAATAGAAAGTTAGAAACTAAATTAACTGGTTGTGAGCTAGGATGTGCTTATTCAACATCATGTTCTTTTTTGTCCGCATGCTAACACGGTAGAATGCAAAGTGAACGCTAGCTGTCTTGTTTATTAGCCATGCATTTTTATTATTCTAACATAACAAATAGCGTGAACGATTGTAAATGTTTTCATATGTGCTGCCATTTAGGCTAAATATAATCTAAATTATTGTTGCTTTGTGACTTGTTAGCCTAGCTGTTCCATCAAGCTAGGCTAACAATGTTGCGATGTTGGTGTGCCACTATTCTGACCATCTAAACTCGCTCTAGCTACTGAAGCGAGGTTGTTAGTCATTGGCTGGCTAAAACCTACCTGACTCTGACAGTTGTTTAATGTCCATGTTCCGAATCGAACGTTACTCGGTTAGGCTTTGCTAATTATCTAGTTAGCTAATTAACTGCATCTTAGCAAGCTTGCTAGCGGTTAACCAGCAAGAAGACAGCCACTTCACATCGGTAATATTACCTAGCCTACTAACCGTTAAGGAAGCTAACTGTTCGTGAAATGGACCAACAAACTATTATCTACTTAAGGGAGTTTTTTTTTTGTACCTTATCTTATGAACCTCAATATAGCCTACTGAATGTTTTGAAGATCTAACAAAAAATATATATTCTGGGGTTGGTGGGCTAATTGCTTCATAACCTATTATGTCACTTTTAGGCCTGCAGATAATCAATATATTTATTGTTTCATATCAGTTCTTTTTTGTCCACATTTTTGCTGATGTGGACTTGTATATTAGACTATTTCTTTGTGTGTGTGTAACAGAGTGCTGCGTCCTCCTGGAGGTGGCTCCAGTAACTTGTTTGGTGGTTATGAAGAAGACGCGTCTGCATCCAGGAGGCCTCATAAAATGGCCTCCACTATTTTTGAGCCTGTAGAGGATCCCAGTGGAGGCCCCAGGCGATCTAACCCACCAGGTCAGAGGTGCATGAAGCACGGGCAAGTTCAGATATACTTCAAAGATCCAGCCAAAAATCTGTCACAGCATTACGTTTAAAACATGTAAAAAAGAAGAAATGGCATTATTCACTTCCTACTCCAACTGTCTATCCAATAGGGAAAACACTCACCAGCACAGAACTGGTGTAGGCAGCAAATACAGAGAAATGGGTAGAAAAGGCTCAGGACTAAAGTTACAAAGAAAAGTTAGGTTTGGCATAGACCATTTGGTGATGAAGCTTTGACACACAAGTTCTGGGTAAAATTGTGGGATCTTAAAAGACCATGATTTAGTATCTTTGGTGTCTAACATTTACTGTGATAGATTTATCTTGGGATCAAATAAACATTCTAATATATTTAAGACGTTATTGTTCATATTTTACACAAGCTGTCATTGGTGACGGGTTGTCGATCTCTTTTGTTCTCATGTAGGGGGGAGGAGCAGTGGGATATTTGACGAACCCAAGGCTCCCTTACAGCAGCACAGACCGGCCCCTCCAGGTGGACCGACCAGCAACATCTTTGGTGAAGCAGAGAGCTCCGTGCCCCCTGCCACTCCCTGGAGCCACCCTAATAAACCAAAGGCAAGTTATTGCAGCAATATCTGGAAGCCATCAAACCAAACACCAAGTAACCCAGAGTTTGAAGTACTGACACCTGTCACTTGTTGTCCGAGAAGGCAAAGGAGGCAGTGATAATAAAGTCATTGAAAGAACAGCAGCAAAACACAAACATATTTCTAAATTATAGAGCAAAAGAGCCCTTTTGATGCAAATATTCTTATACATTATTCACTTCTGTGAGTATTGATTAATGTGGAAACAATTAGAAAAATACTATATGTTACATCATCTGTCACAGGATTTTTTCACTTTAAAGTGCTTTGAATCCATTGCGTGAATATGAATTGGTTGTCTTTTCTTTGTTGGTGGGTCATATATTCTGTCATTTCCAGGATAACATAAACATGTCTTCAAGTGCCACTCCTGAACAAGAGCCTCCAAGTGAGTTATTTGCCTACACAGCCTGTTTACTCAAACCCAAAATGAAGGTTCATTACCTTTTAGGCCCCCCTAAAAATCCATCCAATTAAACCAAGTGGAAGATGCTTACAGTTAGCACCTGTTGTGATGCTGTTGTTGCACTATGTCTTGTACAAACCCCTCCTTGGCACTTAGGCACCGTAAGTAGTATTACAAGTCTGTTGACATGTTCTGCTACAGAATGACTGGACTAGCTCTAAGCTTTAGGACCTAAAACCCTCAAATCCAAACTGTATTTGAAAGACACACAGGTTTAATAATGCAATATGCATATAACCTGTAGATAATATAACACTTTTATAATGCCGTCTGGACTCCCCATTATGTATAGTGTGTCACTGTGTATTACAAAAAAGGGTTCCAAATATTGTTAAAACAAATTAAACCTAGAAGTTTCTTTAAAAAAAAAAATTGGCACTCTTAGACAGAATCGTTAGTGGTGCCCAGAAACGGTCATGAAAGGGAAACCCAGAAAAAGACTTTTCAAAAGTTCCTTTATAAAAATGTACAGTACATCTACTGGAGGCAGCATAGGGAAGTCTCACTGAGGCAGTTGGTTATTTCCAGAGGAGTTGGTTATTATTTAGGGAATCCTCTCAACTGGGGTGCTGCACCTCTCACCTTACTCAACTCTCCATGCCCCTTTCAGCTTCTCAGCCAAAGGAAACTCCAACACAAGTGATTTCTCTTCCACCTGTGAAAGTGGAACAGCTCCTGTCTGAGGCAGAGCCCTGTGCTCCCTCCAGGTCCCTCCAGGACCACGAGCCCCGCCTGGGGGCTCGGCCCCGCTCCCACAACAAGGTCCTCAACCCCCCTGGAGGAAAGTCCAGCGTGGTCTTCTACTGACCAACTTCCCATATCTCTTCTTTCTGTACACATTCTTCTTGTTTGTTTTATTCTCCCTCATTCCACCCTTTCTCACTGTCCTCCAGGGATGTCTGAAAAAGTTTGTTGTTAAAAATGATCCTCTATTCCCTTATAAAGGAAATAGTCACATCTCAATGATTCATAGTTGATTTATTTGTCACATTTCATATCACATCCCTGGTCTGCATTCTTCTGCACTTTAAGACCGTTCCTGAGGACCTCTGTATTTTTGTTTTCTGGATGAAATGCTTGCAATCACTACTGTCCTTTTACTGTATCGAAGTGACGTGTGTAATCATGTAATTACTCACTGTAAATGTTCATCTTTGACTTGGTAATGGATTGTGATGAAAGGCTGTTGAGTAAAATGGGTCTACTATGTCTCAGGCACCCTCAATGTTCATCCACCAAACTCGGTTCCCTTTACTGTTCTACATTCTATAGACCTTTTACTGTCTGTTCATCTTGCTTGTTGTTCTAACCACTAATGCAAAGGGGTAATGTCATCAGTTTGCTTACGTTTCGCCAATTAACCATATTTCTTTTGTATTTCTGTCTTGCTTATGTTTATGCTTAAGCTTATGTTATCATATACTATACATTTATGAAACTTTGTTCAGGGAAAAAGCCAAAAAAAAAATCTACCAATACACAAAGAGCTACGTCAGCCAATTGCCTTTACCCAAAGTTTATTTTCCTTAGAGAAATTCAATTTTGATCTTGTCCACTGTGGCAAATACTGAATGTATCGTGTTTCTGGTTTGGTTCAGACACTTTGCTCTAAGAATGGTAAATAAGTTTTGGGGAGGCCTTTAATTTATGTTTTAAATTAAAACTGTGGTACACAAGTGAACTCTGGAAGATAGCATGACAGGCCAACAGAGTGCTCAGCCTCGTATAGCAGGATGAGGCAGTAGCACAGCCAACATGTTGCACACGTTCACAGTATCCCGGCTCTGCCCGTAATATTGAAATATTGAAAGGTGTAATGCCCATTATTTCTTTATGCAACCTATAACCCTGTACATGGTGTATGCCAATTGCTATGATCCTAGACAATCATCTTAGACAAACCCTAAGTAGCTGAGCGACCGTTGTGAGTGGTGGGTCGTACTTTACCTTTACTTGTTAGCTTGGACTGGTAGTGTGCAACAATTGAAATGTAGCAAAATAGAATAAAAATGTAATACCATGCCAATGTAATAAAAATGCTGACCAAAGAACATTGTGTTGGTAGCCATACAAACTGTGCAGTCCCTCAGAAATAAAAACACCCACATCAAAATGTCATAGTTTAAAGGCTGACTTCATCTATGGGACCTTAAGGTTAACCAGTCCTGAGTTTAGTGACATTAGCACTGTATTTAAAGGTAAACATGTTTAGATAAAGCTATGTTACTTTGAGGTTCCTTTTAATGTGGACAGTTACTAGAATAACTGAACACAGATGCCTTCATCAGCATTCAACAGTTTGTACTTGGTTTTAAATCCATTGAGTGATTTCTGTAAAATGTCATTTACATCTATTTTTAGCAATGACTGACACCACTGTAATCAAGTTATAGAGTAACCGTAGTCATCTGTTTCATGATCACAGACATTGACTGTAAAAACAAATCACACATCACAGAACAGTGATGACTCACTGCAGCAGCATAGGAGCAGTGCCGGCTTACGCGCCCGAACAGTAGGTGGCGGTGACGCACCACATTATCGTTGGTTGCAATCTACATTTAAAAGCGAAAGAAGAACACCTATGTTATGGCAGAGAATGGCTGTGTCTACTACCGCGCACTTTACTAAGTACACTGCAATACAGTGCACTGCAATACAGTGCACTTACATCTGTAGTGCACTCCGTCGCTGAGTAGTGCTGTCTCTAATGGAACACTTAAGTTAACCACTTGGCGGGAAGTGACGGACGCAATCTGATTGTGACACCCGCGAATCTGTTCGCGAGTCATTTCGTCCGCCATTATTTTAGAAATGAAATGAAAAGCTGCCGAAAGGGCTCCTCCTCTTCCGCTACGTAGCCAATATGGCTCCCGTTTAGGGCGAGTAGTGGCCATCGTTGTATACTGCATTTTTTGACCGTTTGCAGTGCGTCATCCGGGTACTTTCAGTGCACTGAATTCTGCTGGTTCTGTCAGTGTAAGCGCCCTAAGAACTGAAAGTCAGTGCTCGAAGTGCCCAAGTGCGCGGTAGTAGACACAGCCAACGTTTAATAGGGGAGAACTGCCACTTTCGGGAAACTTCCGGGTTCTGAACTGGTTGCAGTTCCACTCTAGTTCCATATGAGGGCGCTAACGGCCCAGTGCAGAATGAATGGAGGTCTATGGAGCTATACCCCTCAAAATCCACTTTTCTCAGGATAATTTTTTTTGGCCCAAACGGCTGCAGACCCGAGCGGCTGCAGACCCAAACGGCTGCAGACCCGAGTGGCTGCAGTACTGAGAGGATGCAGTAACTGAGAATGTTTTCAACCTTCCAGAACTTTTTTTTAAAGACAATTTGTTCAGGGCTGTAGACTTGGTAATGTAATGTATTCATAAACAATAGTAATTTGTATTAAGTTGCATATACTGCATATTGTATAACTTTTATATTGTTGGAGAAAGCATCGACCCAGAGAAACTACAGAGAGAGGATCGACCCAGAGACAACATCGAGAACATTGACCAGAGAGAACATCAAGAACATTGACCAGAGAGAACATCAAGAACATTGACCAGAGAGAACATCGACCAGAGAGAGGATCAATCAGAGAGCAGTAACCAGAGAGAAACAAGCTTCCAGATACCAAACAGGTTTGAGTCATGGAGACACATCACTGTGACACCTGTAGGAAAAACGTAGCGTAATCAGCCATTTCACAACTTACATACTTCCAAGAGAGAGCTTTACAAAAAGTGCATAGGTCAATGATCATAAACAACGAGATAACCCCAAAACATTTTGGGTAGCCAAAACATGAAGCGTACATTGTGAAAAGCCAATTATGATTTTTCTTTGGAATATGACAAAAACCTATTTGGGGCATTGGCTAGATTAGTTCATTTCACAAGATTCACACCTCCAAATCAGTACAACGATCCGAACTTCCCATCACTACGAACTAGAGCTAACATGTAGAGTAGACCTAATGTTAATTTAAATCATGTAGTTCATCTTTTATTTTGAAATCCATAGCAAGCACAGGAAGTTGGTTCCGGTGTAAATACGCGCAGTGTACTTATTTTATCGTAGTACATAACTCTAATGCTAGCCACACTCATATTAGATTTAAATTCGAATTGCTAATAAGGTTTTGGGGTCTTTAACTCGACGCATAGTCTGTTTACTCGACGGTAATTAAATACCCTTGTTGGCTGGCTAGCTGACTTGAGTGGATAGTTAGCTTAGTGTTGTGCTTTATAGGTAGTTACTAGAGCTAGGCTACCGAGACTAGGAACTGACTAGCTACTGTAGCTACAGAAGCTTGCTAAAAATGACGCGACATGGGAAAAATTGTACAGCGGGGGCCGTATACACTTACCACGAGAAGAGAAAAGACACGGGTGAGTAAATATGTGCTGCTCGTGTTGGTCTTTTAGCTCTTGTAAGATTATTTTTGCAGCAGTTTTGCCTTGTCGTACTGAAACGAACATTAGGCTACTAGTGTAAGCCAACAGCTACTGTAGCAAGCACAAAGTTAGCCTAGCTCTAACTTATTTATCCACTGGGTATTAATGAAGCCTGACTATCAAAACAATTGCGCCAATTTAGTTACTATCCTATAGCTTATATCCCTGTCCTCAAGAAATTAACTGGAAACAAGACTTTAAATACCACCCCTCTTTTCTTTTCAGCGGCATCTGGTTATGGGACACAAAGTGTGCGTTTGGGCAAAGATGCAATTAAGGACTTTGACTGCTGTTGCCTTTCACTACAGCCGTGCAGGGACCCTGTTGTAACGTATGTCAAGGCTTATGGATACAACATCACACATCGTGAACCGCGAGTTGTACCCGAGGACTTTAGATATATTATAAAATACATTCATCACTGTGACCTTGTTTGTTAATGCCCACAAGACTGCACTTTTTCCTTTTTAGTCTGGATGGATACTTGTATGAGAAGCAGGCCATCCTGGAGTACATGCTTCACCAGAAGACAGATATTGCCAAGAAAATGAAGGCAAGTTTGACTCATTAATGGAATTCTTGATCTCAGTGGTGTATGTGCTCTGGCTTTACATTGGTTGAAAGTGACATGATTAGGTATGTCATTTTTGCATCGATTGTGGATGAACTAAATTGGATGAAATTGGCTTACTGCTCTCAGTCCAAGCAATGAGTGAACCAATGAAAACCTCTAAAATCAGTCAAGTTTGCACCTTGAATAAGAGGACTTGTCCCCTCCATCATGGTGTCTCTCTTCTTCCTACTGTCATGGTTTCCCTATTCCTGTCATGGTTTCCCTATTCCTGTCATGGTTTCCCTCCTACTGTCATGGTTTCCCTCTTCCTGTCATGGTTTCCCTCTTCCTGTCATGGTTTCCCTCTTCCTGTCATGGTTTCCCTCTTCCTGTCAGGCCTACGAGAAGCAGAAACAGGCTCAGAAGAGTGACAGTCGACTTGAGTCAAAGTCAGAGGAGAGGGAGAGGGCTGAGAGATTCAAAACCAGGGAGAACAGTATTGTGTCCAAGCCCATCAACCCCTTCACCTCAGGTAAGACACAGAGACAAGTGTAATTGTGTCATTGTGTAGTTGTGCAGTTGTGTGAGCAGCATTTGGTCAAGTGTGTAACCCTGCATCAACGGAATCTAATTCTTCATAAGAATGTGAGCTGATCTCTCGTGTCTCACCAGGCCTGTGAGCTGATCTCTCGTGTCTCACCAGGCCTGTGAGCTGATCTCTCGTGTCTCACCAGGCCTGTGAGCTGATCTCTCGTGTCTCACCAGGCCTGTGAGCTGATCTCTCGTGTCTCACCAGGCCTGTGAGCTGATCTCTCGTGTCTCACCAGGCCTGTGAGCTGATCTCTCGTGTCTCACCAGGCCTGTGAGCTGATCTCTCGTGTCTCACCAGGCCTGTGAGCTGATCTCTCGTGTCTCACCAGGCCTGTGAGCTGATCTCTCGTGTCTCACCAGGCCTGTGAGCTGATCTCTCGTGTCTCACCAGGCCTGTGAGCTGATTTTTCGTGTCTCACCAGGCTTGACCAAGGACGGCCAGACGGTTAGGACAGACAGTCAGAGCAACGCCAGCATCTCAGCCAGTTCTTCCATGACGGACTCCTCCTCCTCTGCTCCTGGGTCCAGCTCCTCCTCTGCTCCTGGGTCCAGCTCCTCCTCCTCTGCTCCTGGGTCCAGCTCCTCCCAGAGCCTACCCAGCTTCTGGATCCCCATGCTAACGCCTGAAGCCAAACCCACCTTACTAAAGAAACCAGTAATTTGACTGCCTTGTTTTTCTTCACATTTTTCTATTAGATTTGAATGAAAACATCAACATATTTCTCAGTATTTTCAAAGCATATAAATATATATTTTTAGGCAACAAATGTCTTCCATTGCTCGTGTATTTTATATACTGCCTGGACAAAGGGACATAAAGCAGGACATGAGAGTAAAAAGTAGTAACAGTTTAGAAGTGAGCTGGAACAGATGCTCCAGTTTGACATTAGTTTTGTGTTACCCTAAAACCATTTATCCTTTCCTCAACCCCACCATGGGGCCAGTTTAGTCCTGAACCAGGGTTGTTGTTTGAAGTAGAGTTCCATAACAAGTTTGTTGCCTCTTCTGTCAGCTAGGTCAAAATGTTCATGTCAACGTGCTCTTTGTTTGTCAACCTTTATCACTGTATTTGAGGTGTTAATGCAATAGCTCTTATGCAATAAATATTGGCAGTGGGGCACAGGTCAGTGGCTTAAATGAGAATTGTGAGGTAGGTACTTGCTTGTTTTATCTGTAGTCCGTCCTGTTAAAGGATGAGCCATGATCAAAGGTTTGTTCCTCTTCTCCCTCCCTGTCAGAGTAAGACGGTGCTGTGTCCGATGTCGGGGAGGCCCCTGAAGATGAATGAGCTCATCCCTGTGCGCTTCAAAGCCCTAGACCCTAGCCTGGACCGGGTGGCCCTTCTCACACGACAGGTCAGCAACATGCTAACCGTGTCATTACCACCTTTATGAGTTCAGCCTGAAGACGTATTAGATTGTTAAGGACAGACCTCTTCAAGCCTTATGGTGGAACTAATTCAAACATAGAACAACGACACATGCACATGCAAACACAGATGTATGTTGTAAACATGTCTCTATAATTTGTCCTTAGGAGAGGTATGTGTGTGCAGTGACCAAAGACACTCTGGGAAACAGCACCCCCTGCTCCGTCCTGCGGCCTTCGTGAGTACCAGGACTGGATCTCAGTTAGATAAGATGGTTTACTACGTCACCACGGTCATGGAAAAAAAATCCATAATAATATATATATAATAATGGCACACAGTGTCATTATTATATCATTGATATACAGTATAAATGCATTATTTCCCATATGATAAACAAAAGTTTTAAGATCAGTGACTTCATCTTCTCATGTCTTAATCTACATTGCAAATCAGTCACAAGACATTAAGGACTAAACATGATGTGACTCAGTCAATGACAGGCAGAGCCTCCATCTTCCATCTAGTACACCTGTCCTGCTCACACCTGTCCTGCTCACACCTCTCCTGCTCACACCTGTCCTGCTCACACCTGTCCTGCTCACACCTGTCCTGCTCACACCTGTCCTGCTCACACCTCTCCTGCTCACACCTGTCCTGCTCACACCTGTCCTGCTCACACCTCTCCTGCTCACACCTCTCCTGCTCACACCTGTCCTGCTCACACCTGTCCTGCTCACACCTGTCCTGCTCACACCTGTCCTGCTCACACCTCTCCTGCTCACACCTGTCCTGCTCACACCTGTCCTGCTCACACCTGTCCTGCTCACAGCTGTCCTGCTCACAGCTGTCCTGCTCACAGCTGTCCTGCTCACACCTGTCCTGCTCATACCTGTCCTGCTCTGTGTTGTGTACAGAGACGTCCCAGAACAGTCCCCAGCTCCCTGTACGTGTGCTGAATGGGACATTTGTAACTTTCCTCCCTTTCTCTCGTCCCCTGGTCTCTTGCATGCTTTGACTCTGTCACCAGTGGAGCTGTGGTGACACAGGAGTGTGTGGAGAAGCTGATCAGGAAGGACATGATTGACCCTGTGACTGGAGACAAACTCAAAGAGAAAGACATCGTACCACTACAGCGGGTGTGTGTGTGTGCAAGTGTATACATACTGTGTGTGACACCTAAGAGTTGTGTGTGTGGTCACTGCTTGCGAGGTGTAAATTGAATTTGTAATGTCTTTTTCTCTCCATTTCTTTTATTCTGTCTTGTTTTTCAGGGAGGAACTGGCTTTGCGGGCTCTGGAGTGGGACTCAAAGCCAAAGAATCAAGGCCAGTAATGCAGGTGTAAAAGACAGGTGGTGCAGGTAGAGAAGAGGGAGAGTTGGAGGAGGAAGTGGGATGGCGGAGGGTGGAGGGTGGAGTCTTGTAGATATTGATTGGGTAAAGCCAACTGTTGGGTCTTTTCTCATTTGTTGTTTTATGTACTGTAGTTATTTCATTTCATTTCCTTCACGTGGACAAATACAGATACACACACATCCACATAGTGAATCATCACTCACTGATTTGGCAACATGGTGTCTGTCCTCAATTTGATGAAAAATAAAGTTGATTGAGTCATAGACAAGTATCCTGTTTTTGTTTTCTGATCATTTTATTGCGAATGCTTATGGCCTGACCAGTTACTACTAACTCTTAATGTTTAACCTTGACTTACTTTATCATTCTGTTTCGAGGTGACGTTAGTAAATGGATGTAAGCTCGTATCACACAGTCTAACCCTACTCAAGTCAGACTGGAACCTCACTAAAGGAAGTACTCTTCCTAAAGGATTTCAGACAGGGCCTCATTTTGTCATTTGGTGTGAGTAGGTCAGGTCTGGTAGGGTCACCGGATGAAAGGTCACAGTTCATCATGCCCATCCACCACCAAGCCGCCATAGTCCGTCAAGCAGCTGGTCTTAATAAAGTCCATCTTGTCTATGATCTCAGTCAGAGCAAGGAGGCCGTCCTGAGAGGAGCCCGGCGGTTGGAGGAAAGAGTTGAAAACAGACGTAGAAGAAATCTAGTTTACTGGACAGTATCACCTTTTGATTCCATTAACATGGAACACAACCGACCTTTCACTTTAATTCTCCCATAATGTAGAAAATAACATCCAATAAATAGAGGGCTTATTCATGAAAATAATATCTTCAAAGCCAAACGTACACAAATATAAATTCAGCTGTTCATTTAAAGGATGATTGTGCTTTATGTAGGTTAATTTATTTATTTTTCAGATTAAAAACATTAACTGGTGACTAACAAATGAAAACAATTATTTTTGAATTATAAAAACCAACATGGCTTTATTTCATATTCACAGAGAGAGACATTTTCAGCGGTTCCTTTTTGTCTCCACCCTAGTAGTCCCTCTTCCCAATTGATCCTTCTCTTCATTCACAAGTGTACATACAGCAAACTAAGTGTACAGTTTATGTCTCCAGAGGAGTGTTGATTTGAACAGTGTTCCTATGTAGGCATGTGGTTCTTTGTCTGTTTCAGTCATGTGTTGTGAGCATGGTGTGTGTAAGATTTTTGGATTATAGACAGAGCTTCTGTATCTGCCAGTGTAAACATTTCTTATCGTAGCGCTCCTATTGATCTCGATTGAAATCCTTGTCCTCAAATCTGACCACTATGCTGACTCACCCTTGTGCTGATAGCAGAAACATCCCCCTCAAACCTAGTCCTAGTACATATTCAGTAACAGATTACCCCATGATGTCGATTATTTCCTAATATAAAAAATACTGTACTTCAGGTAGCGGAACCCTAATCTGGGTACCCAGACCTCCGGGGGGAGATCACTGATGCGAGGGGGGACATCTTTAGTTTAAGCCCGCCCCTTTCAGGAAGTGTTGGAGGGCTTGCATGACGTGTGTTTTGCAGATCTCCACATCCAGCAACACAAATTGTCAAAAGATAAAGCGAAAGCAGGACCCTTCCCATATGACTCATTGATAAAAATAGAAAAAAATAGGTTTGTGAGACTAAAGGAATCCCCCCCCACACACACACAACCCCACCCTCTTGCCCACAGCCCTAGCCCCCCTCATCATGTATGACCTAATGAATGACACTCAGAGCTCATCGTGTCTCTTGGTCAGGTCTTCCCCGTAATTGGTTGCCTGGCTTCCGACAAACATGTTCCAGTTGGCCAGAATTTCCTTCTTGGTTATTTTGTCATCCTGTCGCGTCCAATCACGGAGGCACGTTGCAATTCCAGCCCAACACCATTGGTCAAGGAATGGGAGCATGAAAGAAAAGTTGCATAAGAGGTAGAGTGAGAGTGAGGGGGTCACACGAGGCACAGATGCATAAGAGGTAGAGTGAGGGGGTCACACGAGGCACAGATGCATAAGAGGTAGAGTGAGAGTGAGGGGGTCACACGAGGCACAGATGCATAAGAGGTAGAGTGAGGGGGTCACACGAGGCACAGATGCATAAGAGGTAGAGTGAGAGTGAGGGGGTCACACGAGGCACAGATGCATAAGAGGTAGAGTGAGAGTGAGGGGGTCACACGAGGCACAGATGCATAAGAGGTAGAGTGAGAGTGAGGGGGTCACACGAGGCACAGATGAGGTGATGGGGGGGGGGGGGGGAAGAAAAATAAGCTTGTTATAATTACCAGGTCATTACACCTAATTATTTCCATTATGTTGATTATTAGCCGTATCAGGGCTGACAGTAATTAAACGGCTGTGTGTCGCTAGACGCGAGAGCCAGGAGTATACACCCAGGCTAATATGAAGCATTTACATTTACATTTACATTTTAGTCATTTAGCAGACGCTCTTATCCAGAGCGACTTACAGTAAGTACAGGGACATACCCCCCGAGGCAAGTAGGGTGAAGTGCCTTGCCCAAGGACACAACGTCATTTGGCACGGCTGGGAATCGAACTGGCAACCTTCTGATTACTAGCCCGCTTCCCTAACCGCTCAGCCACAATGTAGCCGATGTGTATCGGTGAAACTCACTCCTCAGGTATGTAACAGGCCACCCGCATCAACGAATAGCTAGCTTTTCGTTGGCGTAGTTGGTAGTGGTGGCGCTTGGGAAGCCAGAGGTGGTAAGTTCGAACCCAGTGCGGGACGATTTGCCCGATACCTCTGACGGAGCTTGCAAGACCACGTCTGTTACAACCTGACTCCCTGTGTTTTGTTTTTAGATTTTAACTGTATGATTTGATCCTTAAGGCTTGCCATTTAAAGCAATGCCATGGGGCTCTTTGTGGACCTAACCACATCAAATCTACTTCTGTTGTTATAGAAAGGGGACAAAAGTCATCAGATGATGTCAATTAAAGTCTCAATTACTGACAATCATGCTCAGTCATCGATTTATTCAGTGAATCATAAAAAACAATAGTTAGATTCATTTGAATAGTTCAGACCATGCTACTACCAAAACGTAAATTCTAAATGAACAAACCATACGTTTACTTGGCTGACAAGTTTGAGTTGTTTCTGAAAGGGACCCTAATATCTGTATATCCCAACAAGGACCTTGGAACAACGGCAAAGCCATGAGACTGTAGCCAATGATGAGGTCCAGTCTTCAGAATGTATGCTTGTCTTATACAGTTAAGTCTGTATAGAGGGTGTGTGCGTGTATGCACTGTTGTGTTTGTGGACACGGGAGGAGACCTACCTTATCTGTGTCTGTCTCATGGATAAGGTGCCTGGCTTCGTTGTCGGCGTGGTCGATCTCTCCTGGGAGGATCCACTGAGACACCTCACTGGCATCTAGAAATCCATCCTGATGAGACAAGACACAGTGTTATTCCTTACACACACTGAGAGAGCAAACCCAGTTTCAGGTTCCGTATCTCAGGTCATAAAGACTGCTCTCCTTGTTCTCTTAACTATCCAATGCTTTGGCCTCTCTTTCTTCCTCATATTACATTGAGGGAATAGTTCATCTCGGTACCCAGAACCCAGATTGACATGATCAGTCAACCATCATGTTTCACATTATCATGCAGATGCAGGAGGCTGTGCAGAACCTTGTTGACGTCCCTGAACTCTGTGAAGTGTGTCTTCTCAGTCCGCACCCAGTCTGGTTCGCTCTCCCCAGAGTCCGTTGTGAACATGTCACCTGGGGATGATGTGGAGCAGTGAGCCAAAGACTCAGAACCATGTCTTCACAACTTCACAGACTGTCAGACCCTACTGAGTATGTATATATACATTAAATATGAAATGTGTGTGTTCTAGACAGAGGGTACAGTGATCCAACATGAGTGAGAAACTTACCAATGTATTCGTTCAAGTCAATCTTTCCATCCCCATTCTTGTCAATGTCTTCTAGTGTCTCCTAATAACAAACAACATGTAAAAAGTTGTTCAGAGCTCCTTTTAAAGTAACTCAATGAGATGTCTGCTGATGTTGTGCAATAAGCCAGACTTCCAAGAATCATGGAAGAGGAAGGCAGCAGAGGTGTGTGCTCGTGGACCCCCCGGTGAGAGAAACACAGAGCTTGTCAGAGTTCTGTCAGTAAGCTCAAGTGTGTCTGACACACATCCCCTAACCTTCCTGTGCCCTCCACCAGACCCTCACCTGGACCACCAGACCCTCACCTGGACCACCAGACCCTCACCTGGACCACCAGACCCTCACCTGGACCACCAGACCCTCACCTGGACCACCAGACCCTCACCTGGACCACCACGCCCTTCATGTGGTCGTACTCCTCAGGGTGGAGAAAGGCTGTAAACTCCTCCCTGGTGGCGATGCCGTCGCCGTTGCGGTCCGCTGTCCTGAAGCGCCTCTCGTCTCTGGTAAGCATTGACTTATAGCTGGTCTTGTCATCCACATCATCAAACTCCTCATCTGCAGCAGTCAACATTTGGAAGGTCAAATTAAACATGTCAACATAAGGTTAACCTAGTACAGAAAAGTACTATAGATACTAGGACAGACTCAATTGGAAGGTTGATTGTGGTCCTTTGCCAAAGACTGAAGCTGGTCTATGTCTCTCACCCCAAAAAGACACAAACCATAGTACCATACAGCATTCTATAGCACCATCCAGTATAACAGCATGTAAACACACCCAGTATAACAGCATGTAAACACCCCAGTTTAACAGCATGTAAACACACCCAGGTAAAAGCCGTATGTGGTGTTCTTGTACTCCTCCCAGCCGACTCTTCCATCCTTGTTCTGGTCGTACTCCTTCCAGTGTTTGTCCACATTCTCCTCGATGTACCTCCTCTGGCGGTGTTTGATCCACTGATGCAGCTCCCTGTGGCTCACAAAGCCATCCTTGTCTGTGTCGATGCGCTCCACTATTTTCCTGTGGAGAGAAATGCTTTTTTTAGTGTTCACTCTAACAATGTTCAGATACAGTAATTGCATAGCAGCCAGTTCTGTGCACTAGGAGAGGGGACATTCCCAGGTGAATGAGGCTGAAGATCATTTGTTATTTCTACCACTAGAGGGCGAGGGTGAGAGGATCTACATTGTAATGACGCTTTCAAAAGCACAAACTGAAAGATTAAAAATAAATTAATGAATAGAGGTACATTTGAGGTAGTTGCATTGAGGTCCATCCTGATCTAAGATTGTGTTTGGAGGAACATTTCTGTCCCACAGCAAACAAATGTGATAGAATGATTTGTTGGCATAAAAACTACAGTCCCAGAGAAATTACACCGAGCCCAATGAACTACTTCTCTTTCAGTGTCAAGTAGAAGAAGTGGTGTGTGAGAGGTAAACATCTCTAACCCTAGTGGTGTGTGAGGGGGGTTTCTAACCCTAGTGGTGTGTGAGGGGGGTTTCTAACCCTAGTGGTGTGTGAGGGGGGTTTCTAACCCTAGTGGTGTGTGAGGGGGGTTTCGAACCCTAGTTTGTCTTTGCTCTCGTCGGGGCTGAGCTGGTCAAAGGTCCTGGCTTCCTCTTTTCCCAGGAAGGCCTCGTGGTCATACTGGAAACCAGTGGCATCGTCATGGTCACGGTCACTGAGGTCGCTATGGCGATGGATACGCTTCTCCTGAGCAGGCACAGCAACGGTAACTCCAACGAGGAGGACAAGTGACAAGAGGGACATGAGGGACAGCAACATCCTGAGATCTAGAAGATACTGAAAACACCAAAGATAGAAGACAGATCTATGGTGGTGAGGTGAGAGAGAGAGAGAGAGAGAGAGAGAGAGAGAGAGAGAGAGAGAGAGAGAGAGAGAGAGAGAGAGAGAGAGAGAGAGAGAGAGAGAGAGAGAGAGAGAGAGAGAGAGAGAGAGAGAGGGTGACAGCACAAGAGAATATGATTTTTGTGGATTTAGGGTGACACTAATAACCCATGCAGATAAGACATGACCTTGACTCACAGAATGAGACTGACTAAGTGTCTCAAATGTTAACAAAGTACATTTGAAAAAAAATTGAAAATCTTCATCAAATGATGAAAATACAATACAGCCTAAAGCTTGATTTAGGTAGCTAACATGTAAAGCCAGTTTGATGGTATTAGAAAACCACATAAATCTAATGGACCTAAAGGCCTTAACTTCAAAAGTATTTTTTAATTATCAGCTTTTATAGCCAATATATTTGCAAGTACAGCTGAAGGGAAAACACGTACCAATTCTTAAGTCTGCTCTCTGTCTTTCTTCTTCAGGAATAGTTGCCTGGAGTACGCGTTGGCATCCTCCCTGCCTCTTTAAATCCTACGGGAAGAGGAGGTGCCAAATTTGCTCAATCGACCATTCACAAACATGCTGACAAAACCTGATAACCAATAAGATCTCGCAAGCGGGACTAACGGAGTATGAAACATCTTTTGATTGGCTCTGAAACGCCACGTTGACACACGAACGCGCGGGGTGAAACGTTTCATAGTCGGAACGCGCATCAATATCTTTTGTATTTCAACTCCTTAAACAAAGTTTAAGTTTAGTGAACGAAGTAGGAAAATGTATGTATGAGGAATCTGCCGTCAATTATAATCAGAATGTAAAGTAGGCTATATATGGAAATTGGCCTTAACTGCAAATAGGCCTACAACCAGCTACTGAATCTAACAACACTTTCTTGTCTAGGTTTCTAATCACAACGCATATCAGCAAAACCTTGTAATTTGCATATATAAAATGTATTTGTGCAAAATAGAGAACCTTACTTGTGTGTGCAGTCTTGTCGCTTGGGGGCAGACTGGGATTGTTTTGAGCAGGGATCACGCAGCTCAGTCTGGCTGAGAGCACGCGCAATCTCAGTCTCTTCCCTGAATCCCATACTTACTTCCTGAAGGTGATTCTCATAAACATAGATTCGGGTTTAGCAATTGGTAAAATCCATACAATATGCGACCAGTGAAAAACTCCCAATGTTCGTAGATTTTATTTTTTATACTTCAGTCCAATAACTGGTGGATGTTTAACATATTAGTAGTCTACATGATTTTTGTGATATGTTTGTATCACATGTATCACATGTTCGTAACTTTTGTTGTAAGATTTTGTCTTTTTTTTATTTTTATGTACAGTTACCCTGTGTATATAAAAAATATAAATGCATCGGCCTACTTTTGCAAACGCACAGTTAATTAACGTTTTTTGGATAATAGGACATACTTTTTATATATTGCCAATAAGACAAACTATTATCCGACTCGTTTATGCTTGTTTTATCCATACAGGCTCGCTTAAAGAATGATTCGTCCTAACCAATACCTTGTTACAAAATGAAAACCTCAAAAGAATATAGGCTAACTTTTATTTTTATTATGATCTTCATTCAGTATTTGTACATATCTCTGGCTCTAACTGGTTAAAATGAGTTGGTTCAGAGTTTAAGCCCACTGTCATGACTTCAGTTGACAGAGTTGTTGTCTTGCATCACTATTAGAGGGTAAACATATCCAGGTATTTCCAGTAGCTGTGGCTACATGACTACGTGTCTGCAGTCAAATGATGGTAAATGTGACTGTTTTCATGTTAACGGAGGTTAAGAGGTGAGTATTCAGGGAGTCAGGTGCTGAGCGGTTAGGGAATCGGGCTAGTAATCAGAAGGTCGCTGGTTCGATTCCTGGCCATGTCAAATGACGTTGTGTCCTTGGGCAAGGCACTTCACCCTACTTGCTCCGGGGTGAATGTCCCTGTACTGTCAGTCGCTCTGGATAAGAGCGTCTGCTAAATGACTAAATGTAATGTAAATGTGTTCTGTGGGTCGCTGAAAACAGCAGTTGCATGGGAACTTCTGTATGCCCTTGTATTGTCTTAATGCTCTGCAGGAGCAAAACTCAGCATAACCATTGGCCCAGTCAGTGTTGGTGAAGATGCTGGATGCTTACTGGGCGCCAGACTATCATGGTTGTTTTCACTGTGTGTCTGCTACTCTTTCTTCTATTGGTTCTACTTGTACCTCCAGCTGGTTCTACTTGTACCTCCAGCTGGTTCTGCTTGTACCTCCAGCTGGTTCTGCTTGTGTCTCTCTTGCTATCTCTTTCTTTCACTCCACCCATTCCTTTACCTGTACTTCTGCGCTCAATCTGTTTCAACCTCCTTTTCTCTCTTTCTCTTTCGTTCACTCGTGCTCCCTCGCTCTCGCTCTTCCCCCGCCTCAGGCACTGTGTCTAGTTCCATGGAGCAATTGAAGGTGACAGGGGCAGTGAGAGAGGAGGGGAAGAGAGGGATGGAGGGAGGATGTGCCACACTGTAGCCTGGGGGCAACAACAGCAAAGAGATGGAGGGAGGCGGAGAGAAAGAGAGAGAAACCGAGAGATGGGAAGACAAAGCAAGGAAGAATAGAAAGAGAAGAGTGAGTGAGAGGAAATAGACAAAGTGAGCATGATGGATAGAATGGTTATTCTGGCTAGATGAATATTTCATGAGTCACATGTTGACATGGATGTAGACCCTCCCCTTTCGGAGACCCAGAGTTGATGTGGTCACGAAGGGTAAAGGATAGTCAGCATGGTTATATATGGATACATGCATAAAGAACACACACACTCGTTCATCCTCATAACCCCACATGCACACGTATACTGTGGTTTTTGTTTTAAGGGCTTGATGTTAATTTGTCCTGGCATTGTTGTCATGGTGACCCCCCCCCCAGCAGTGAAAGAGAGAGGGGGGGGCAGGGGGGTTGAGGGTGAGGGTGACAGAGAGGAACTAACAAGAGACTGAAAAAATGTGCCCTTAAGCTGCAAATATTCAACACACACACGCACATGTGTATACACAAACACACGCACACACATACACTTGCTCATGCATTTCAACATAATATCAACCAACACAGATGTTTATGATCAATATTTACTTCATTTTTTTAAGTAATAAACAATTTTATAATCACTTATTCTCTTACCTCAGTATATTTACCCTAGCAAGTGACATAGAGGGTGACAGAGACAGAGAGGGTTAGGGTTAGGGGAGGGAACGAGGGAGGGAGGGAGGGAAGGGAGGGAAGGGAGGGAAGGAGGGAAGGGAGGGAACGAGGGAGGGAGGGGAGGGGAGGGAGGGATGGAGGGGAGGGAGGGAGGGAGGGAAGGGAAGGGAGGGAGGGAGGGAGGGAAGGGAAGGGAAGGGAAGGGAGGGAGGGAAGGGAAGGGAGGGAGGGGAAGGGGAGGGAGGGAGGGAGGGAGGGAGGGAGAAGGGAGAAAGATCCGTCTTGTCAACCGGAAATAAAAGATGTTGGCACCCTCCTTCTCTTCCACCCCTCCTCCCCTCCTCCCATTTCATTTTCGTCTGCCCTCCTTGCCCCCTTTTCTTCTTCTTATCTTCATCAAATGAAGTCACCCCCTCTTGTTTCAGACCATCTGCCCCCCCTCTTGTTTCAGACCATCTGCCCCCCCTCTTGTTTCAGACCATTTCTATGTCTTTACAAGTAGTAGGATTTTAATTAAGCAATAAGGTACGAGAGGCAGTACTTTATCGCCAATAAAGTACGTGTTCAAGGGTGTTGTTAGGCCCGACGCGCAGCGTCCCCTGGAACACGTACTTTATTGGCGATAAAGTACTGCCTCGAGTACCTTATTGCTTTTATAATACGGTTGCCAGCGAAATTATAAATAGTAAATAAATAGTAAGCTGCCTTTCAGCACAAAATAGTTATAGACAAGACAACAAACATTGTGTATCGCATTTCAGTAGCCGAGAGAAAATAGTCCCTGTAAACAGTGGCTGTTGCTATGCAACGGACAAACAGCATTGTGAACTTCACGTTTGTTAGCCTAGCTAGCTAGCTAGATCTCGCAATTGACTTTGCTCATTTCATAAAAGCTGCCTTTAAAATAACAACAATGACAATGGGACACTTTCATTTATAAGTTTGCTTATATTGATTTGGATATTTCCACTAATTGTGCATCCATGGAAAACGTTTCTCATGTCCCCTTCGTCTCTGATGACATCGCTTTCGACCACTCTTGCTCACTCTTGCTCTCTCATCTTCGGCTAACCACTCATCAAAAGTTCTTCCCCCCAAAAGATCGAAGTTAAAATGAAACATGTTTGCTTACTGTTAATCTTGAAATGACAACAAAATGACAACGACAACCAAGTGACAACCAAGTGACAACAAAAATTACCAATGACAACCAAAAATGTAACCGTTATTTTAAGTGCGCACTAATATGGAACGCTCCATTTTAAGGCAAATGTAAACAGGCGTACTGTAAACACCTGTACACCGTACAGTACTTTATGCTCAATAAAGCACACCCCGTGACTCACTCTCAACCAATCAGAATGCTTGATTTCAACCACCCGTATTATAATAGCATTTTTGTAATACATGCTTCAGTGAATTTAACTTGGATCTCATCACAGGAGCCAATTACAGTTTTAACCCAATATCTAAATTCCTTTCATTCTCTTTACTTCGTAATGATCCACTTTGATGTAAAAATTATTATTAAAAAACGAAACCAAAAAAAGTAGAGCTAAAAAGATCATGCCTTACATTGTTGAAGAAATGTAGTCCTTTAATTTGTTGTAAGTGCTTTGCATGTGCACCATGTGAAATACCAAATCCTGATGATTGTCAAGAAGAATTTACAAATAATTTGTGGATTCAATTTGTATTTTGTTAACAAAAACATAGACATTCATAGAATAATTATTTAATATTAGATGTTTATCATAATATGTACATTTTGCATTTTAACTTTAGATTAAAAAAGTGTATTAAGACAATGAATAAAACTAATTAGAAAGTGAGTGACAAAAGGTCAGTTAACACAGTTTAAACTATGATTTGTTTTCAAAGTAAGTTTACGGACCTTCTCAGTAGCAGGCCTATGTATATTTACAGTGAATATAGTTTCAAAGGCTTAAACTTTGGAAATAGCTGACGGCTGTGAACCAGATGATAACTAGTTACATAGCTGACGCCTGTGAACCAGATGATAACTAGTTACATAGCTGACGCCTGTGAACCAGATAATAACTAGTTACATAGCTGACGCCTGTGAACCAGATGATAACTAGTTACATAGCTGACGCCTGTGAACCAGATGATAACTAGTTACATTTTCTTAAACTGAAATAGTCTTTTCTCTTTTTTGTCTTTTTTTTGGTGTGTCAAGGCTAACGCTAACCCCTGTGTCAAGGCCTCTCATTTTCTGGGCTAATCCAATGAAATATGCAAATGCAACGTGCCATGTCACCATAGTGACACAGTGGGAGGAGACAAAGTGCAGTCAGAGAGGACACATGCCAAACATGCAGTGGTACGTATGTAGTGTGTGTGCTGTGTGTGTGTGTGTGTGTGTGTGTGTGTAGTGTGTGTGCTGTGTGTGTGTGTGCATGCCTGTGTGTGTGTGTGTAGTGTGCGTGCTGTGTGTGTGTGTGTGCATGCCTGCGTGTGTGTGTGTGTAGTGTGCGTGCGTGCTGTGTGTGTGTGCATGCCTGCGTGTGTGTGTGTGTGTGTGTGTGTGTGTGTAGGGAAGGGCTGTCTTGATCCAAAAAGTGTTTTTACTGACTGGTCTGTAAAGATAAGGTGTCCATTGTTTGCAGACATGTTGATTTGAAACTAAGAGGCGTCTTGTGTGTGGTTGGCATATAACAGGCTCATCTATTCAACTCTTTAAAATGTTTCAGTCCAAAGCTACACTATTCGACCCCAAGACAAACCACCAGTACATGTTCACTTTTCAATTAATCTTTTAAATCACATGTGCTATCATAGGAATCTGCCAAGAGAATAATATTTCTGAAGATCTAATCAGTTTAAGCAAGAGAGACCAATGAGAGTGGATTGTTTTCTCCAAATACGTTTTCAACATTTTGGTGAGAAACAACTCATTAGTGCTATAGTGTATATGCACTATTTCAATATTGTTAGGAGTACCTCATACACACAGTTTTAAACTGAAGTCAAATATTAGCAAACAATTTGCCCCATTCATCTGTTTAGATGAAATACTGATGTGCTTTTGTTGGTACCAGTCAATGTACAACAGCGGTAGTTAGTTCTTGTAAGCATTTAGGAATACCATGTCAACGTTTTCAACTGGGTAATTTACATGTTTTTGTATTGCTTCTTTCTTCATATGAATGAATATATTTAATCTCTTTATGAATCTCTTTCTCTATACCTTTGGAACCCCCTCTACATCACTTAATACTCTCTCTCTCTTTCCCTCTCACTTCATCACCCCTTTTCCTGGCATTAAGTCCAGACCTGACACTGACACTGAGTCTGTATGTCATCCTCTCTCCCTCCCTTGCTACTCCCCCCCCTCCCCCTCCCCCCCCCCCTCCCCCTCCCCTCTCCCGCTCTACCCATCGCTCTGAGGACCAGAGTGCCTGCAGACGGGCTGCTCTCTGGCCCACTTCCCCCTCCCCTTTCTCCTCTCTTTCGCTCTGTCTAACTCCATCTCTCTCTCTCTCCCTCTCTCTCTGTCTAACTCCATCTCTCTCTCTCTCCCTCTCTCTCTGTTGGTCTTCGCTCTGTCTAACGCCATCTCTCTCTCTCTCTCCCTCTGTCTAACTCCATCTCTCTCTCTCTCTCCCTCTCTCTCTGTTGGTCACTTCTGTTCTCGCTGTCTTCTTATACACACACAGAGGCAGCAAAATAGAGTCAAGAGGAGTGGGATGAGGAGAAAGTAAAAGAGGAAGAGGAGGAGGAGAGCCCTGGAAAGAGAAGGAGGAACGTGAGAAACCATCATCCTCTCAGTACAAGGTGAGTGGTCTTCGCTTAAACTTGTCAGTCCATCACCACAGACGAGGCAAGTGAAGTCTGTGTACAGACTGAAAGATAGAGAGAAACATACTGTGTACTAAAATGTGCAAAACAAAAAGTTGTTGGTTCAAATCAAGATTTGAGAAAGCAAAGATGATGGCCAGTGAATAAGTAATGTTTATAGTATTCTATTTTTTTGTTTGATTATGTTAATACACAACCCAACCTATTTGACCTTTGACTCATGGTGAGGCAGACAAGACACAGAGATGCACCCATCCAGGGACATGCACGAGCACACACCAAGCTACGCTGCTCTGTCTCTCCACTTCCTCCTCTCTCCTTTCTGCCTCTTTCCTCCTCTCTCCTCAATACACTGCATACACAGAAACTCATGTTGTTCATGAGTTTAAATCACAAAAACAAACAAACTATAAGGTTTTTTGGGGGGGAAGCCCCTGCTTTACTCCGAACAGACAACAGAGTGATGATGATGTTCCCCCATCATTACAGAGTACACTTGATGATGTTCCCCCATCATTACAGAGTACACTTGATGATGTTCCCCCATCATTACAGAGGTGATCTGTGTTTTACTTGATATCACTTTCCTTGCTCGACTATAATGGATTTATTATGGCTAGGCAGTGAACGGTTCTGGTTGCTCATTTCAACCAGAAGTCAGATATGTGTTGATGTATTTCAGTCTCTCTGTCTCATGGTCAACATGTGAAGTGCCACGAGGATCTGGGACAGAAATGTGCCGCACTTGTGCAGTTTGAATGTCTGTTTGAGTTTGTGGTTATCTGAACCTGCACTGATGTTCACTGGAAAACTTTAGTACTTGTACAATAATCTGTGTTTTGATCCTAATTGGTTAAACTGTGGGTTTTTAATTTCCTCTATGTATTTATTTCCCTAATATCGCCAGGGAGGGGAGTCAATAAATGTTCTTGTCACTGTATGAGTTTACAACACTGCATATACTGTATCTAAAGGATCTGTATCTCTATGCTGTGCATTACAGTTAGATAGTGTGTGGTGATGTATGGTGACTGTGTATCATTAGTGTCGTTAGTGTCTTCCGCTGGGCACACGCTAAGTAATGCTAGTCGACAGTCTTACTCTCTCCTTTCATGCGTGTGTGTAGGGTCAGTGTCAGAGTGGAGCTCCTAATTACCCCTGTGATTGTAATGAACTCTCTTTGTGCCGCCGTAGGACGCTAATGCACAAGTGCCTGTCTTTGTATGTGTAGATGTGCCTGCGTCTCTCAGGTCCTGCGTGTACAGGAGTAGAACTCCATATCTTCACATCCGCCTTCCCTCCATCCATCCATTTATCCTTCTTTTCATTAATCATTTCACTCTTCCTCCCCCCTAATACACTCTCTGTTTCTCGCCCTTTTTCCAACCCCCACTCTCTCTCCCCCTTTTCACTCATCCTTTCTCCCAAACCTTGTAGTTGTGTTCGCGTGCACTAATTGGACAATCAAGGGGTCAGGGGTCAGAAGCAGAGAGGCTGTGTGCTTATGAAGGGGAGAGGTCATGAGTGAGAAGCTCACCATGTTGAACCTACAGAGCAATTCCAGCTGGACTGGAACACACAACTGGTACCATCAACCAAACCCCCTCCCTCATCACAGAGCAGGTGAGAGAGAGCATGTGGAGAAGGATTGTTTGTATGTGTGTGCATTTGTGTGCATCTAAGAAGGTGTATCAGGGTGTGTGTGTGTATTTGTATAATGTTTGTGTGTGTGTGTATGTGTGTGTGACCTTCTCAGTGTGTGCTTGCATGTGCAGTCAGCTTGGGGTGGAAAATCACACAGATGACTGGACAGAAACAGAGGCTCACAATACTCACACTATCCACACACACACATGCTAAACCACACTATCCACATCCAAATACACACTCAACAAACCAGAGTTAGACAGTGATAGTACAAACATGAAATTACATAATTTGTCTTTCCTTCTCACTGAAATCTCTCCCCCTCTCTCCTCACACCAAAGATGCTTGTTTGGTGGAGGATGTAACCGTGGGGATTGTGGGAGGAGAGGGCGTGCAGAGGGACGAGGTGGATGAGTCTCAGCTCCACCTGCAGCTGAAGCGGAAGCTGCAGAGAAACCGCACCAGCTTCACCCAGGAACAGATCGACGCGCTAGAGAAAGGTTTGACTTGAGCATCCCATGAAATGTATATGAGAATACGATACCATGAAAGTTTGTGGGCCCCATAGATGGAAAGGTTGATGCAAACACAGAGTAGTCAAGTAGCAAGCACAGGGACATTCCATTTACTCACACACTAGCCCCCCCACCCCACACACACAACTATTCTTTCCACCTTGCAGAATTTGAGAGGACACACTACCCAGATGTCTTTGCCAGAGAGAGACTGGCAGCCAAGATAGACCTGCCAGAGGCTCGCATTCAGGTAATGTCTTTTTCCTCTGTGAGATGATCTTATACTGCCCCCTGATGTCAATGTTGTAGCATGACAGCTATGAAACAAGATGATATAACAGAATAAATAAAACTGTAGATATACTTTCTCCTTGGTGTTAGCTATACACATTGCAATGATCAGTTGAACCCAACACTCAGTCTCATCAAATGTTTTAGGTCAAATGGAATGTTAATCCACTTCTTTGATTACATTACAGGTGTGGTTCTCCAATCGGAGAGCCAAATGGAGAAGGGAGGAAAAGTTGCGCAATCAGAAGAGGTCTGGGGGCGGGGCCTCCTGCTCTGCTCCTCTCAGACCCCTCTCTGCTCCTCTCAGCACCTCTTTCAGCTCCAGCGGCTATCACTCTCACCATGGCAACTCTTCAGGTATGACTCACATTTTGATGTGTGTGCGTGTCTAATATTTTCTGTATTCCTCCACATATGTGGTAGTGATGTGCAGCTGTGTGTGTGGCAGGTTCGATGCACAGTCGTGGTGACCCCTCTCTCTCAGGCTACGGCTCTCTGGCAGTCTTCTCCAACATGCAGGTAGGATCTGCTGGGGGGGGGGTGCAGGTAGGATCTGCTGGGGGGGGGGTGCAGGTAGGATCTGCTGGGGGGGTGCAGGTAGGATCTGCTGGGGGGGTGCAGGTAGGATCTGCTGGGGGGGGGGTGCAGGTAGGATCTGCTGGGGGGGTGCAGGTAGGATCTGCTGGGGAGGGTGCAGGTAGGATCTGCTGGGGGGGGGGGGGGGTGCAGGTAGGATCTGCTGGGGGGGTGCAGGTAGGATCTGCTGGGGGGGGGTGCAGGTAGGATCTGCTGGGGGGGGGTGCAGGTAGGATCTGCTGGGGGGGGGGTGCAGGTAGGATCTGCTGGGGGGGGGTGCAGGTAGGATCTGCTGGGGGGGGGTGCAGGTAGGATCTGCTGGGGGGGGGTGCAGGTAGGATCTGCTGGGGGGGTGCAGGTAGGATCTGCTGGGGAGGGTGCAGGTAGGATCTGCTGGGGGGGTGCAGGTAGGATCTGCTGGGGGGGGGTGCAGGTAGGATCTGCTGGGGGGGGGTGCAGGTAGGATCTGCTGGGGGGGTGCAGGTAGGATCTGCTGGGGGGGGGTGCAGGTAGGATCTGCTGGGGGGGGGGGGGTGCAGGTAGGATCTGCTGGGGGGGGGGTGCAGGTAGGATCTGCTGGGGGGGTGCAGGTAGGATCTGCTGGGGGGGTGCAGGTAGGATCTGCTGGGGGGGTGCAGGTAGGATCTGCTGGGGGGGTGCAGGTAGGATCTGCTGGGGGGGTGCAGGTAGGATCTGCTGGGGGGGGGTGCAGTTAGGATCTGCTGGGGGGGTGCAGGTAGGATCTGCTGGGGGGGGGGTGCAGGTAGGATCTGCTGGGGGGGTGCAGGTAGGATCTGCTGGGGGGGGGTGCAGGTAGGATCTGCTGGGGGGGGGGGTGCAGGTAGGATCTGCTGGGGGGGGGGTGCAGGTAGGATCTGCTGGGGGGGTGCAGGTAGGATCTGCTGGGGGGGGGGTGCAGGTAGGATCTGCTGGGGGGGGGTGCAGTTATGATCTGCTGGGGGGGTGCAGGTAGGATCTGCTGGGGGGGTGCAGGTAGGATCTGCTGGGGGGGTGCAGGTAGGATCTGCTGGGGGGGGGGGTGCAGGTAGGATCTGCTGGGGGGGGGGTGCAGGTAGGATCTGCTGGGGGGGTGCAGGTAGGATCTGCTGGGGGGGTGCAGGTAGGATCTGCTGGGGGGGTGCAGGTAGGATCTGCTGGGGGGGGGGTGCAGGTAGGATCTGCTGGGGGGGTGCAGGTAGGATCTGCTGGGGGGGTGCAGGTAGGATCTGCTGGGGGGGTGCAGTTATGATCTGCTGGGGGGGGGTGCAGGTAGGATCTGCTGGGGGGGTGCAGGTAGGATCTGCTGGGGGGGTGCAGGTAGGATCTGCTGGGGGGGTGCAGGTAGGATCTGCTGGGGGGGGTGCAGGTAGGATCTGCTGGGGGGGGGTGCAGGTAGGATCTGCTGGGGGGGGGTGCAGTTATGATATGCTGGGGGGGGGGTGCAGGTAGGATCTGCTGGGGGGGTGCAGGTAGGATCTGCTGGGGGGGTGCAGGTAGGATCTGCTGGGGGGGGGGTGCAGGTAGGATCTGCTGGGGGGGGGGTGCAGGTAGGATCTGCTGGGGCGGGGGTGCAGATGTAAAACCTTGGTTGATTCCATTTCTTCTGTTCAAATCTGTCATAGTTTCATATAATGTTCCGATCCTCAGAGAGCTGGGACAAGTTCACTGTGAAATGAAACCATGATTCTCCAGCTCCCTCTAGTGGAAGTGATTATTCTACTCTGGTCAAATAAAATAACAGCACTTGGCTGTAAACATGACTCACAATAATAGTTTTACAACCCAGTGGATTGTGTTGATAATTCCTATCATCCTATTATATCATATTATAAAAAATATATAATTAATCTGACATGTAACTGGCTTTTTGACAAGCATTTTATTTTTTATTTTGCTGGAATTTTCTTGTTGATAAATTATTAAATTAGAGTAGATTAGTTATGACTTCATTGATCATCAAGGAGACATTGCACTATTACTGAAACAGTAACAATGGATATAAAAAGCGAGATTCCAGAGATGTTCTGAAGCCTCAGTAATCTCCACACTGTCATGATGTTGGTTGATGTTCAGAAACACTTTGTGTTACAGTAAGTAACCCTGTATATTATAAGGTATATAACAAATATTTTACAGTTTTAAAGTATATTATGTGTGCCGAGATTTGATGGTTTGGAGTTATGTGTAAAAGCAGCTGTGGTCCTCGGGGCTGGTCTCTCTCAATCTTTCTAACCATTATCTCTTTTTTTCTCCTTCCATTCCTTTCCTTTCCTATCTCCTGTCATCATGTCTCTCTGTCCAGCCGCTGTCTCCCCAGTCAGCTCCTCTTACTCATGCATGCTCCCCCCCCCCCCCCCCCTCAGCCCCACCCCCCCACTGACACGCAAGTTTGACTCCTCTCCTTACCCTTCCCCTCTCCTCCCTCCCTCTCACTCTGCCAGCTCCAGCTCAGGTGAGTTTCTACACCATAGAGTTTCTGTGTGTTTTTTGTCTTTGTGTAGCTGTGTGTTTGAGCACACAATGCGAGTGGCTGTGTGCATCTGTGTGTGCATCTGTGTGTGTGTGTGTGTGTGCATCTGTGAGTGTGTGCATCTGTGTGGTGTGTGTGTGCAAGACACACAGGCTGATCATATGAAGGGGCACAAGGTGTGCCCAGAAAAAAGGAATCCATCTTCTTTTTAGCTTCTTTAAATAAACAATGTCAACAAAGTCCCTACGTTAGAAAAGGCATTAATTGGTCAAGCCTCTTGGATTGAATTCCTTCCTGTGTGGCAGATGTATAGAGCATTCACCAAATAAGGGTTTTTACTTATCCAGATAATACAAGCTTGTCATTGATAGACCATGCTGGGCAGACATTCAGTAGAGGTTTTACACCTCTGACGTGTCACATTTGTATTTGTGATTATTCACCCCATCTCTCTCTTCCTTCTACTCCATGCACCCCATTATTCTCTCTCTCTCTCCCTCTCTCTCTCTCTCTCTCTCTCTCTCTCTCTCCCTCTCTCTCCCTCTCTCTCTCTCTCTCTCTCTTCCTTCTACTCCATGCACCCCATTATTCTTCTCTCTCTCTCTCTCTCTCTCTCTCTCTCTCTCTCTCTCTCTCTCTCTCTCTCTCTCTCTCTCTCTCTCTTCTCTCTCTCTCTCTCTCTCTCTCTCTCTCTCTCTCTCCTCTCTCTCTCTCTCTCTGTCTCTCTCCCTCTCTCTCTCTCTCTCTCTCTCTCTCTCTCTTTCTGTCTCTTTCCGTCTCTCTGTCTCTCCCTCCCTCTCTCTCTGTCTCTCTCTCTCAGGCTATCTTTCTCCTGGAGTGTCTGTACCGGTACCAGGAAGTGAGCAGGATTTGGGTCAGTACTGGACCAGACTGCATTGAGACGAACACTTTTATTATTCATCACAACATGGCTCTGGATGCTAAATGGAAACCCACCAGCAACCAATTACATCCCAGCAGCCAGCCGAACTCTACTACTTGGAGCTTCAACACAAAGTAATACCACGGAGCAGAATACTTCTAAATACCTGGCAACCCACATAGAACAGGGAATTACTGTTTGCTAGAGAGCTAGTGAGAGGTACAAACCAACTGACTGTGGCCAATGAACTGACCCTAACCTGACCTTCAACATAACCTAACATCCCTAACGGCTAACATATGACCGACTTGACATTATATGGAACAGAAGGTCCATCCATTGTACGCTCCAAAATAATAATACGTAGCAGTTTTGTTTTCAAAGGTGGGTGGGACAGCTTTTCTTTTCTTTTTTTTTACTGAGGATGCGGCTGTTAAATGTAATTTTACCTTCTGTAAATGCTTCTCGTGATGAGCTTCAACAACATGGCATGAACATCCCAGCATCACGTGTTGCTTGTTAGTATCGCTTCCTTCCTCACGCACACTCCAGGTTTCGATCTCAGGTGCTCTGACTCACTCATCTGACCACTACAGCCAGCGACGCCAGCCAGCGACGCCTTTAAAAAGCAATACGATTGCGCGGGTAGGCGGTATATGACGATTATTTTAATTGAATGTGTTTACGGTGGGATTCTAATTCATCTGTAAGGTTATAACTAACAGCTTGTTTTAATTGGGTATCAAAAGTTCATCTTTAAAAATCTGGTTACAATGGTATTTTGGAATAACGTGCTTGGTATGATGCTAATTACTCAATCAGGAAATTGGGCCCTATTTGTCCAGAAGTGGTAGAAGACAATCAGTGTCTGGGCAATAGCCCTGCCCATCACAATAACTAGGTTTTGAAAACGGCCAATGACAATTAGGTGTCAGTACTTCTTTTGGTGAACAAATTTACATTTTGTGGTGTACTCTGGTTAGCAAGCATACAGCCTGGTTCTATTTATCTTCTTGGTCTCTCATTCCAGAGGGCACGACTGGTGTTAGATGTAAAAAACTCACTGATGCTTAAACTCTGCTGATTTGTTCAATAAATAACCCTTTAAAACAGGGACTGCAGGAAGATGTGATAACACAGCCAAGAAATCCAGTTTGATTAGTCTGAGATAAGAACCTTTAAATCTTTTGATTTACTTTCTTTGTCTCCTTTATCTTAAACCCTGTTGCACTGTTGTGATGTTGATGGTACATCAGGAGGACTCACTACTGTAGGAATTCTTTAAGTATTTGCATTCATGTTGTTTTTGAAATCCCTCCTGACACAACATAGTACTGTATTTATAGACTTGATATAGCCAATGATCAACTTGCACAAATGTCAGCCAATGACAATCACACAAGGAAATGAAGATGCCCAATGACAATCAAGCACAGAGGCCCATTGTCAATCTATCTTTGCATTGGAGCCACCACTCATGACCAAACGTGGACTTATTTAACCAATGACAATCAGGGTTTGTGAAACAAAGATCCAACAACAGCTAAAGACTATCAAATCTAGTGAAATATTGACGTTACTGTGAATTTCTGGTTTTTGTTGTATCTCTGTCACCATTCCATTCCTCATTTTGGATTTATCCTTGTCATTTTTACATTACTATTTACATTTACATTTAGTCATTTAGCAGACGCTCTTATCCAGAGCGACTTACAGTAAGTACAGGGACATTCCCCCGAGGCAAGTAGGGTGAAGTGCCTTGCCCAAGGACACAACTTCATTTGGCACAGCCGGGAATCGAACCAACAACCTTCTGATTAATAGCCCGACTCCTAACCGCTCAGCCATCTGACCCCTCAACTTACTATATTTCACTTGGACATACGTAGCTATATGAGTGAAAGAGTGAGTGGGTGGGTGAGGGTTTATAGTGACATTTTGTGTATGTAAGTTATATCTGTGAATGTGCAATGTGTGTTCTGTATAATTAGGCAACCAATATTTTTTGTGAAAACCCCTTTTGTCAAAATCAAAAATAAACTTAAAATATGTCATGTGTATAGTGAAATCAAATGATGTCTGGCATGATACAGTGTGGGGGGGAGAGGGAGGAGAGGAGAGGGGAGGAGAGGAGAGGAGAGGAGGGGAGGAGAGGGGAGGAGAGGGGAGGGGAGGGGAAGGAAGGAAGGAAGGAAGGAAGGGAGGAGAGGAGAGGGGAGGAGAGGGGTTCATTAAAGGGGGGAAGGAGACTTATACTAATGACACTGCTTTCTTAGTTTAAAAGGACCTTTTAACAATTCAGGTGAATAACGATTTGTGTCTTTTGTTGATCTATGGACTCCACTCTGACTAAACCAAAAGTTTAAAAAAAATGGTAAATTATTGAGCAGTTTGTGAAATATCGCTTCAGACTTTGCAGTATATGTATGTCAATTTTGTGTTTATTTCTCTTTCTGACACCAAACAGTAGCATTTCCTGCCTATGTGACTGTGGATTTCCTGTTTTTGTTACTACATCATCACGCCCACAGCAAATAATGGTCTAACTGACAAACTGATTTTAACAGTGAAACACGTGTGTGTAGTGGGCTCACACACGTCCCGTTAACACGATATACAAAGTCACTGTTCCCTTTCTTGCTCACACACACACTTCCAGATGTATGCACACACAGTTTAGTATTTAAGTTAATCTGTGTAGTTCTTTTGGAAAATGAATGTCATAATGTGTCGAGTTAACATGGGTGAAGACCAGGAGAGCATGCCATGATCCTGAGCTGGACCAGACCCCTGGGTTAGGGTTAGGGCTGGACCAGACCCTGCTGAAGCCGTCCCATAGAGACCACATCCCATCTGATATCACAGCACACTTAGTTTATCTGCTGGTTTTGTATCATTATCTGGACCCCTCCCTCTATCACTTCATCTGTTCCCATTAAGCTATCCTATCTCTCTCGCTCTCCCTGCCTCTCTGTCTCCCCCCTGCCTCCCTGCCTCCCTGTCTCCCTGCCTCCCTGTCTCCCTGCCTCCCTGCCTCCCTGTCTCCCTGCCTCCCTTTCTCCCTGCCTCCCTGTCTCCTGGTCTCCATGCCTCCCTGTCTCCCTGCTTCCCCTGCCTCCCTGTCTCCCTGCCTCCCTGTCTCCTGGTCTCCATGCCTCCCTGTCTCCCTGCCTCCCTGTCTCCCTGTCTCCCTGTCTCCCTGCCTCCCTGCCTCCCTGTCTCCTGGTTTCCATGTCTCCCGGCCTCCCCTGCCTCCCTGTCTCCCTGCCTCCCTGTCACCCTGTCACCCTGTCTCCCTGCCTCCCTGTCTCCCTGCCTCCCTGCCTCCCTGTCACCCTGTCTCCCTGCCTCCCTGTCTCCCTGCCTCCCTGTCTCCCTCTCACCCTGTCTCCCTGCCTCCCTGTCTCCCTGCCTCCCTGCCTCCCTGTCTCCCTGCCTCCCTGCCTCCCTGTCTCCCTGCCTCCCTGTCTCCCTGCCTCCCTGCCTCCCTGTCTCCCTGCCTCCCTGTCACCCTGTCTCCCTGCCTCCCTGTCTCCCTGCCTCCCTGCCTCCCTGTCTCCCTGTCACCCTGTCTCCCTGTCTCCCTGCCTCCCTGTCTCCCTGTCACCCTGTCTCCCTGCCTCCCTGTCTCCCTGCCTCCCTGTCACCCTGTCTCCCTGTCTCCCTGCCTCCCTGCCTCCCTGTCTCCCTGCCTCCCTGCCTCCCTGTCTCCCTGCCTCCCTGCCTCCCTGTCTCCCTGTCTCCCTGCCTCCCTGTCTCCCTGTCTCCCTGCCTCCCTGTCTCCCTGCCTCCCTGTCTCCCTGCCTCCCTGCCTCCCTGTCACCCTGTCTCCCTGCCTCCCTGTCTCCCTGCCTCCCTGCCTCCCTGTCTCCCTGCCTCCCTGTCTCCCTGTCACCCTGTCTCCCTGCCTCCCTGCCTCCCTGTCTCCCTGTCACCCTGTCTCCCTGCCTCCCTGTCTCCCTGCCTCCCTGTCTCCCTGCCTCCCTGCCTCCCTGCCTCCCTGTCTCCCTGCCTCCCTGCCTCCCTGTCTCCCTGCCTCCCTGCCTCCCTGCCTCCCTGTCTCCCTGTCACCCTGTCTCCCTGCCTCCCTGCCTCCCTGTCTCCCTGTCTCCCTGCCTCCCTGTCACCCTGTCTCCCTGCCTCCCTGCCTCCCTGTCTCCCTGCCTCCCTGTCTCCCTGCCTCCATGCCTCCCTGCCTCCCTGTCTCCCTGTCTCCCTGCCTCCCTGTCTCCCTGCCTCCCTGTCTCCCTGCCTCCCTGCCTCCCTGTCACCCTGTCTCCCTGCCTCCCTGCCTCCCTGTCACCCTGTCTCCCTGCCTCCCTGTCTCCCTGTCTCCCTGCCTCCCTGTCTCCCTGCCTCCCTGTCTCCCTGTCACCCTGTCTCCCTGCCTCCCTGCCTCCCTGTCTCCCTGTCTCCCTGCCTCCCTGCCTCCCTGTTACCCTGTCTCCCTGCCTCCCTGTCTCCCTGCCTCCCTGCCTCCCTGTCTCCCTGCCTCCCTGTCTCCCTGTCTCCCTGCCTCCCTGTCTCCTGGTCTCCATGCCTCCCTGTCTCCCTGCCTCCCCTGCCTCCCTGTCTCCCTGCCTCCCTGTCTCCCTGTCTCCCTGCCTCCCCTGCCTCCCTGTCTCCCTGCCTCCCTGTCTCCTGGTCTCCATGCCTCCCTGTCTCCCTGCCTCCCTGTCTCCCTGGTTCTGAGCCCTCAGAACCCAGACTACACATTGTCTGGGTTCTGAGTCTGGAGCAGTTGACACATGTTGTGACACAGTTAACAGCATCTGTCCATCACAGGCCAAGCTCCCAGCAGCTCTAGTGGATCATTCCCAGTAGATATTATGTGCTTTGTCACACCTACATTCTTCCTATTAATTTTTTTGGTATCATATTATATTATTCAGAAATACAGCCAGTTAGGTAACAAGTGGTCACCTATTACAACAAATAATTTGATTAAAACAATTTCTCAAATTATTTTGGGAAGTAACTTTAAACATAGAAATGTCATGGTTGCATATTAAAATGTATTAAAATAAATGGTAGAAAAGTGTGTCTGAGCATGTGTAGAAACAGGAAATACAGGTTGCACCTAAATGTAGTTAGTTTCCTACACATATTAATTCTGGATCTCTTGGAACCATTGAAATGTTCCCTGCAATTCTGTCGCAAAAGACAACATGGCCCAGCCAACCACAAATGTTTGGCAAAGCTGTTGGCTGTACTGTAAATATTATTTATTGAAAGATAGGAGTACTTTCTGTAAAGTTAATGACAATTATTAAATGAATAAATGCGAGTCCACAGTCCCAATCACTAACACTAATGCAGTGAATCATACAGATGATGTGTTACTACGACTCCTAAGAGTCCTGACCTTGAGCTCACCTCTCAACACGTTCATCAAGCATCCGTTTCTCTTTTCATCTTCTCTCTCTCTCTCTCTCTCTCTTCCTTTTCTCTCTCTTTCTCCTCTCTGGGTGTTTGCTGTTGGTTTCCTGTCACAGAGGAAGTGCCTCAACCCTGTCGAAAGCTTTCTCATTGGCCACTGCTCTGTTGATAAGTGATTTGGGGGAGATAGGGGAAGCAGGGCCAGGGGATAGATAGAGGGAGGCAGAGACGGAGGGAGGCAGAAGAGGACGAGGTGCTCAAGGCACCGGACTGGCAGAGAGGGAGAGATAGAGACAGAGACAGAGACAGAGAGAGAGAGAGAGAGAGAGAGAGAGAGAGAGAGAGAGAAAGAGAGAGAGAGAGAGAGAGAGAGAGAGAGAGAGAGAGAGAGAGAGAGAGAGAGAGAGAGAGAGAGAGAGAGAGAGAGAGAGAGAGAGAGGAGGGAGGGAGGGAGGGAGGGGGAGGGAGGGAGGGAGAAAGGGTTGACAACAGAATGTGAACCATCCAATAGAGGAAATGGAATATGTGGAGGTAAGACTGCTGCAGAAGCCAACTTAAGATATAAAAAAGGTTTTATTAAATGATAGTGATCCCGAGAAATGTACTCACTGTGTTCACTCTGTTTTAATTCCTTGAAAAACTGCTGCTAGCATCATGCACTACTTTTAGACTAATTTGTAACGCTTGAGACAGAAGGGTACCAGTGGTCAGAAGTCTATGCTGGGAACTGTCATCTCGCTGTTCATCCCTCTCTTCATCTGTCTTGCTTCTGCTCCTCTCATCCCAGTCTCTCCCAATCCTTGTACCAGTGTCTGATTTCAGGGACGCTGGCATGGTTTGGGGGGGGCAGTGTTGAGGACTTTGCAACAGTTTGTGTACCAGATACCTCTCATTCTCATCTTTATCACCCCACACACTTTAGTGTGCGTACGTGTGTGTTTGGACTGCTTTATGTGCCTCATTCTCTGTCTCATAACTCATCGTTTTTATTGCCATCATCTGTTTCTGAAATAAGTATTTCCTTTTGGGGGATTTCTTGTGAGTGGACAATTCCCACCAACAATTCTTTTGAAAAAAATTAAACAATAAATATTTTTATTGAAAGTGTTTTGTGTTGTGATCCTAATAAATTCAACGTGAAAAAAAGACTGCAATGAATTCTACTTTGGGAGTTTGTAAAGTGTGAATATATTTAGATCTCACACATGACGAAGTTTTCATTCGTCGAATAGCTAGTGCTACGAGGCTGCCGCTCGGCTGACATGCGCCCTAGTAACATACTACTCGACGTTTTCCAATGCGGATTAAAGCAAATTTCTTCAGTCACAATCAGTCGGTACTAGACCGGTCAGCGCAGTCACCGTAGTTAGAAAACCTGAAGTGTTGGCTTAAAACGTATAGAAAGCAAGCTGGCTAAAGACTTGTCTTGCGTGTAACAAGTCAACGCGTGACAAACCGTATTTAATTTCGATCTAGCAAAAAAGCCATGCTAGATTGTTACTTTTAAGAATACTTGGGGCTAAAAGGAATACACTTTGTCCTTCCTGGCTTCATGTAAACATGTTTAACATGATGCGGTATAGCGAGTAAGTACTAGTTATGAAGTCCTCACATGCTAATTTGTTTAAGATAGCACTAAGTTAGCTAGAACTGGCTAGCTATTTCGCTTTTCAAACGCAACATGAATGAAGGCACGAAGGAGCCATCCACAGCACAGGTAAGCAAAGTTTCACGAAGGTGTGTCGCTACTCCACACACACACACACACACACACACACACACACACACACACACACACACACACACACACACACACACACACACACACACACACACTCCACGATCCGAAAAGTCAGGGTGAATCTGGGTGTTCCAGCTTTCTATCAGCTCAACCGTGATTTCTGTTGCCGAGTGTTGGCTGTTATCTGATCACTTGATGAGTTGACTAGGACTTAAGAGTTCCATAAGGCTTAGTGGGTGGTTAAGCTTTCAGACCAGTTTTACTAAGCATTAGTTTGTTTTAGACTACTGGCTTGGCGCATTATTGTGATCACTATGGATCTAGACCCTGATAGGCTAGTGTCCCCATTAACCAGCGGTCAGTCCTGGCTAGCCTGTTCCTGTGCCGCTTGACCGCTCGATGTGTACAATGATTTTGCTATTGGCATTTTGTTTACAGGTTCATATGTTCGCAAACTATCAAGCAGTTAAGTGCAAGTCTCTAAAATGTCAAGAATGTAGATCGACAGGTGTGCATTTCCAGTGGTGTTTTGTTTTCACATACCAAGCACTGGCATTTAGAAAGTTACTATGGACATATTTAAGCAGACACTGCTGTTTTCCAGTTAAGATGCAACACTAATTAGTTGTTTTGTGACCCACACAGTCCTATCGAAACTGCTGTCCAGCAGATTGGGTAACATCAGACATGTCCTATCTGTAGGTGTTTTGTAATGAACTCTGTGTCTCTCCATCACACACCTGGCTGTGTTGCTGATTCTGACCAAGGTGTTCCAAGGACTACCATGCGCGACACCATGTTAACATGTGTTTACATCTGAGCTTAAAGGCTCTTTACCACAAGACTAGGTGTGTTTCTGTTAGGCTGTAGCTTAACCTGTAGCTTAGGCTCATCCTATTGGCCATTAATCAAGTTGAATCATACCTAGGTGTGTTGAAGCATGCCATGTCTTGTGTAACTGTGCTGCTAACCACAACTCTCTCTCCGTCTCTCCGTCTCTCTCTCACTGCATTAATCCATCTCTCACTTTTTGACTCTGACTCCATCAGTGATGTCAGAAGAAGCGGAGGCCCCCTCGTCTCCCTCCCCCTCGGTGTCCTCCGTCTCCCTGGTGGAGATCAAGGAGGATACCCGCCTGGTGCTCAAAGCCTTCCTCCGCCACTCTCTGGCCGTCCCTCCCGGCGAGCGAGCGGGGAGGGTCGGTGGAGGCTACAGGGACTGCACCAAGTACAGGTGAGAATACAGGGACTGCACCAAGTACAGGTGAGAATACAGGGACTGCACCAAGTACAGGTGAGAATACAGGGACTGCACCAAGTACAGGTGAGAATACAGGGACTGCACCAAGTACAGGTGGGCAGTCTGATCTGTTACCCATCTCATTTGTTCAAACTGCCATTCCATCAGACTGTGTTATTGCACTGTGACACCTCCCATAACAGTGGTGTTTGATTCCGGCCATCTCTTGTGTGTCTGTCCTGTGTGGAACAGTGCGAGTGTGAAGGACCCCAGGAGGCGGGCGAAGGATGTGCTGAACTCCCAGGAGGATGAGGCCAGCTCAGCGAGTGACAAAAGAAGCTTCAAGGACATCATAAAGAGACTGCAGCCGCGCCGCTCACTCAGAGACGGCCCAGACCACACCAAAAAAGCTTCCTTGGAGAAGGAAGGAGGGCAGAAAGGCACCAGTCCAGCAGTATCGCGACTCAGAGACAAACTTGAAGTAAGATGTGTTACGCGGAGTGGTGGGGTAGAACCCAAGCGCAGGAGAGTAGGCAGACATGGCGTCAAACAAAGGGTTTAATTCCTCAAAACAAGAACAGACAGGGAACTCACGGTAACAATGGTCTGCTAAATGCATAAATGTAAGGACAAGACAAAGACTGGACACAAAACAGGAACCTAAATACACAGAAGCAAACAAGACACCGGTGGACACAATGAGACTAACGAGAACTGAAACCACTGAACAAGACACAGGAGAAGACAATGACAGACCTGGAAACACTAGGGCAGGGCAAAACCCAAAACAGAATGGCACGGCTGTGGCCGTGACAAGATGCCTAGTAATAATTTAAAACTAGATCTAGATTTGATCAGGATTAGTGATCAGAAGACCTTATATTGTCTTCATGCAATGCTCATGGACTTTATGTGCCTAAGATGCTTTATAGTGATTCATCTTTTCAGATTGTAACATAATCAACATGATTCCTCGCCACAGGCAGAGCCTTCCTCAGCCTCCTCCACATCAGAGGAGGAGGGCAGCCAAGTCAAACTAAAGAAAAAGAAGAAAAAGAACAAATTGAAGAGCCAGATTTCCTCGTTCTTCAAGAAGAAGGAGGACGTCTGTCAGAGGCCATCAACACTGTCCATCAACAAAGAGCCAGAATCTACCCCTGCCCTCAGCTCTCCCTGTGAGGGTTATATGCCTGTAGAAATGACCTGAATATCATTATATTATAAATTATATTAATATATGTTAATATATAAATGATCTAAAACATTGTAATGTATTCATCCATGATGTGTGTATCCTGACTGTGTTCTTGTCCTGGTCTCACCTGCTAGCACATCCTCCTGAGTTTTATGAAGAAGTTGCAGAAACTCTAGACAGGATTGTTCAGAGGTCTCATAGTACTAAGAAACCCAGTCCAGTCCTCTCTGCCACCACACCACTCAAACCTGCCCCTGGTGAGAGGCTGCGTTCATCACACACTCACGCATGCCATAGGCAGGCACCAAGCCCAGCTCTCTGAAACCAGGAAAGCATGTAGCAGGATTTCTATTTTGACCAGTTGACCTCCCCCCTCTCTTCTCAGCCCGAGACAAAGACCAGGTGGTGAAGGAGTTAGCACAGGTGCTGTCTATAGAAGGGGACGCCATCAACATTAAGGTAGAGTCGAGCAAACAATGTTCCTCATTTATTCAATCAAAATCTTGGATTCAGGGCAACCCCCCCCCCCTCCTCCCCCTCCAGATCCAGTCTGATCCGTTCCTGCGCTCCACACTGACTCGTCTCTCCTACCCCTCGTTTGCCAAACTCCTGGACACCTTCGCCAGCGAGGCCCAAGTCCCGGCCCTGCCGGCCAGCCCCACCCTGCGCCGCGTCGCCATCACCATGGAGGTGTCGCGCCGAGTCGTCACGGCAACCGGGACGCAGCGCATGCAGGGCTATGCAGAGCGCTACATGGAGAACTTTGCTCCATGGGTCAAGAGCCAGGGTGGATGGGTGAGTGCTGAGGAAACAGCAGGTCCCTCTGCTACACAAGTTCACAATCATACTTTACAACTGATTATCTCTGACCACTGCATTTCCTCTGGTTGGATCATCCATCTCTGACTTCCTTTCCACAGGAAGGCATTGTGCAGCTGGAGGAGGTTCTAGAGTATGACTGAACACCATGCAGCACCCGGGGCAGATGGGACATGTGGTTTACTCTCCCAGCTCCCCCAGTCTCCCAGCTCCCCCAGTCTCCCAGCTCCCCCAGTCTCCCTGCTCCCCCAGTCTCCCTGCTCCCCCAGTCTCCCAGCTCCCCCAGTCTCCCAGCTCCCCCAGTCTCCCCCAGTCTCCCAGCTCCCCCAGTCTCCCAGCTCCCCCAGTCTCCCAGCTCCCCCAGTCTCCCAGCTCCCCCAGTCTCCCAGCTCCCCCAGTCTCCCAGCTCCCCCAGTCTCCCAGCTCCCCCAGTCTCCCAGCTCCCCCAGTCTCCCAGCTCCCCCAGTCTCCCAGCTCCCCCAGTCTCCCAGCTCCCCCAGTCTCCCTGCTCCCCCAGTCTCCCAGCTCCCCCAGTCTCCCAGCTCCCCCAGTCTCCCTGCTCCCCCAGTCTCCCAGCTCCCCCAGTCTCCCAGCTCCCCCAGTCTCCCAGCTCCCCCAGTCTCCCAGCTCCCCCAGTCTCCCAGCTCCCCCAGTCTCCCAGCTCCCCCAGTCTCCCAGCTCCCCCAGTCTCCCAGCTCCCCCAGTCTCCCAGCTCCCCCAGTCTCCCAGCTCCCCCAGTCTCCCAGCTCCCCCAGTCTCCCAGCTCCCCCAGTCTCCCAGCTCCCCCAGTCTCCCAGCTCCCCCAGTCTCCCAGCTCCCCCAGTCTCCCAGCTCCCCCAGTCTCCCAGCTCCCCCAGTCTCCCAGCTCCCCCAGTCTCCCAGCTCCCCCAGTCTCCCAGCTCCCCCAGTCTCCCAGCTCCCCCAGTCTCCCAGCTCCCCCAGTCTCCCTGCTCCCCCAGTCTCCCAGCTCCCCCAGTCTCCCAGCTCCCCCAGTCTCCCTGCTCCCCCAGTCTCCCAGCTCCCCCAGTCTCCCAGCTCCCCCAGTCTCCCAGCTCCCCCAGTCTCCCAGCTCCCCCAGTCTCCCAGCTCCCCCAGTCTCCCAGCTCCCCCAGTCTCCCAGCTCCCCCAGTCTCCCAGCTCCCCCAGTCTCCCAGCTCCCCCAGTCTCCCAGCTCCCCCAGTCTCCCAGCTCCCCCAGTCTCCCAGCTCCCCCAGTCTCCCAGCTCCCCCAGTCTCCCAGCTCCCCCAGTCTCCCAGCTCCCCCAGTCTCCCAGCTCCCCCAGTCTCCCAGCTCCCCCAGTCTCCCAGCTCCCCCAGTCTCCCAGCTCCCCCAGTCTCCCTGCTCCCCCAGTCTCCCAGCTCCCCCAGTCTCCCTGCTCCCCCAGTCTCCCAGCTCCCCCAGTCTCCCAGCTCCCCCAGTCTCCCAGCTCCCCCAGTCTCCCAGCTCCCCCAGTCTCCCAGCTCCCCCAGTCTCCCAGCTCCCCCAGTCTCCCAGCTCCCCCAGTCTCCCAGCTCCCCCAGTCTCCCAGCTCCCCCAGTCTCCCTGCTCCCCCAGTCTCCCAGCTCCCCAGTCTCCCAGCTCAGGTGCACACATGTCCCATGTCCTACGTAGAGTAGGTTCAGGGGTAGGGATTGATGTACTTTGGGGAAACAAGTAGAGAACTGGGATTCAGAGCTCAGTGTTCCCCTCCTGTGGTGAACACTGAGCTCTGGACAGTGACGTCAAGGACAGTGTCATTCAAATGGACCTCCATCAGGGCTCCCTTCTTTCATTTAATATATGATCTAGTTGGATGACATAGATGGAGAGAATTGGCAACTCTGATCAGTGATTTTTCAGGGGGGTGAAGAAGGGCAGGCTTTTTTGAGATTTCCAATAGATTTGGAACCAGTAGTGTTTTAACACTAAACACGTTTGTCAGTCATGTATTTTTATGAATCAACTTTTTTATCAATTTAAAAAAACAAACATATAAACATGTTTTTCAGAAAACTGCGTACTTTTATTATTGTTATTTCTGGGTAATATTTCTTAGTTTCATGTTGAGATGTTGTGATGGATGAGGAGTCTGACCCTGGTTTAAGAAGAGTGAAAAAGCAATCAGGGTCAAGCAGCTATCCAGCCTTAACTGACCTGAGGTTCATTATCAGCAGAACCCAGAAGGGACAAGTGAGGAAAACAAGTTAAGGTGGCAAAAGTCAAGACTATTGTAGTCTAGGACAGATAAGAAAATAAAAACTTGAATGTTTGTGTGTTTTGGCCACCCATGCCAATCCAGTCACAGACAATATCACCACAGATTTGGAAAATATTGTAGACGAATACATTTCAGAATGTACAAAAGCACCATAACTTAACAGGTTACAGGGAATTTCCTAGGACACATACGCCTGTTCTACCTGACAGAGGAACCTGTTCTTCCTGACAGGTAGCTATGTCAGGAATCTCAATGTCCCAGGTAGTATGTCATCACCACAGTGCAGAATAGTATGGATAATAGTATGGGTATTGAGACACAACGAAAGCTCAAGTTGAAGTTCTTTGA